>NC_061826.1:35101473-35106473 GCF_019202785.1 Penaeus chinensis | reverse complement strand
TAATAACAATAATGATAATAATAATAAAGAAAATAATAATAACAATAATGATAATAATAATAAAGAAAATAATGATAACAAAGAAAATAATAATAGCAATAAAGATAATATTATCAATAATAAAGATAATGATAATAATAATGTTAAAAAAAAAATGCTGCTGCTGATAATAATGATAATAGTAATAATAATTATTATTATAATAATTATAATAATGATAATAATAATAATAAAGATAATAATAATAATAACTATATAATAATATTAATGATAATAATGATAATAATAATAATAATAATAATAAGGATAATAATAATAACATTAATATTAATAAGAGCAATAGTAACAATAACATCAACAACAATGATAATGGTTGAAAAATGGTGATGCTAATAAAAACAACAACAATACCAGAAAATGATAATAATAAATGTATTAATAATGATAATGATGGTGATGATGAAGACAATGAAGATGCTGATGCTGATGATGATAATGATAGTAATGATGATATTGTTATTATTACTATCATTATTATTATCATTTGTTGTTGATGTTATTTTTAATTACTACCATTATCATTATCATTATCTTTATTTGATGATTTCTTCAGCATTTACATAAATCATTTTCTCCACGTACTATTATTGCTTTTATTAATTATTGCTCATACCGTAGTTTTGATAATTAATTCAATAATTTCTTATTTCATTTGTTACTTACGATATTGTCATTTCTTCATCGAATATTAGAATTATTATTGTTGATTTTCCTGCTTTTAATCTTACCATTATTATTATAATTCAAATCATTGTTTTTGTCATTGTTTTTAGTTAGTTATGGAACTTATTTCATTATTAATGTCATTATTGCCATTATTGTTAAATTGTTTGTCTCTTACTGCTCTTATTGTTGGCCTGAATATATTTTTATTGCCTTTAATTTGATATAAGTTATAATTTTATCGACAATGAATCCTTCGCTATTATCATCAATTCATATTAATTAATTTTCAATTTTTCTTCATCAATACTTCAAAATTAAAATTAAGAGAAAAAACGACCAAAAAAAGATAACAAAATTACCATCAACAGTGACCTGGAAATCGTATTTTTCTTCAAGAACTTCAAAACTCAAAAAAATTAAAATTAATTAAATTCGTATTTTTCTTCAGGAACTCCCTACTCTTGCCTTTATATATTTCGAATTTCAATTTTTGTCATACATCAATATACTTTTAATTTCGATTCATTTTTCATTGCACATCACTGTCATTAGTGTCACTCTCCCTTTGACATTGCGGTGACGTTGCAGGATTTTCTGTCATTTGGTTTCAAGTTTGAACAGATGTTTTAAGATTGGGGCTGATGAAACTTTTTTTTCTTTTTTTCTTTTTTGCTAAAGTGGTGGTAATGTTGATAGTAATGCAAGAGGTTATCATGTGTTCTTTATTTTTTCTTGTTCCCCTTTCCCTCTATATCTATATATATATATATATATTTTATATAAAATATATTATATATATATAATAATATAGATTTTTTTATTAATTTTTTTTTTTTTATTTTTTTTTTTTCTCTACATATTCATATTTATATAAATATATTTTTGTTGGCTTTTCTCTCCCTTTTTCTTCTTTCTTTCTATCTTTTTCTTTCTCTTCTCTTTCTCTCTCTTTCCTCTCTCTCTTTTTATTATCTCTCACTCTCTCTTCTCCTCTCTCTCTCCTCCCCTCTCATCCCCTCTCTCTCTCTCTCTCGCTCCTCTCTCTCATCTCTCTCTGTCTCTCCTCTCTCGTCTCTCTCTCTCTCTGACTCTCTCTCTCTCTCTCTCTCTTTTTCTCTCTCTCACCCCGCTTCTCCTTCTCTCTCTCTCTCTCTCTCCTCGAGATGCTATCTTGTACATGAAATAAACAACACTCATTTTATCTTTCCCTCACTCTCATTAGCTCCCTCCCAGTCTCCATCTTTTTTATCTCTCCATCTATTCAACCACCTCTCCCTATTCTTTATTAGCCTTTCTATCTTCTTCTCCCTCCCCCCCCCCTCCCTGTTTCTCCATCTCATTCCATATTTTGAAAATGGAAAAAAAGTCGGTTTTAATCCCGATCTGAAATTTCTTCATATCTCCACGAAATCTGGCTGTGTGGTCGCTTTTCCCAGGCAGTGACGCAATGCTTTTCATTGCAAGAGGTTGCAAGAGGAAAGCACACGACCTCCCTCCTCATCCTCCTCCTCTCCTGCCCGCCTCCCCCCCTCCTCCTGTTTCCTCCTCCTCCCCCTTTCCTCCTCCTCCTCCTCTTCCTCTTCCTCCCCCCTCTTCCTCCCTCCCCTGCCTCCTCCTCCTTCTCCTCCTTTTCCCCCTTTCCTGCTCCCTCCCCTCCCCACCCCTCCTCCTCCTCCTCTTCTCTCCTCCCCCTCCTCCTCTCTCCTCCCTTCCTCACCTCTTCCTCCTCCTCACTCTTCCCCTCCCTTTAAAACCCTCCTATTCCCCCCCTCTTCAAATCTTATTTTTCTCCCCCCTCCCCCTCTTCATCACCCCCTTCCCCCTCCCCACTCCCTCGCCTCACCCTAAACCCTAAACTCTCCCTCTATACACTCTTGCCCTTTCCCCCTCCCCCCTCCTCTGTTCTCCCCCCTCCCTCCCTCTCTCCCTCTTCCTCCCCCCTTCCCCCACTTCATCATGCAAAACCTTTTCTCGTGGATACATCTTGTGTATGTGTCTCGAAGCTTTCACGTTTCTCGGTTGGAAAGCATGATACATGTGTTAAGGAGAGCAGTGTGGTTCACGAGGATTCAAAATGGTTCGCGCGTTGGGTGGTTTGTGTCCATGTGTGTGCGGGGAGGGGAGTGGAGGGGAGGGGAGGGGAGGGGTTTGTAGGTGGAGAGAATGTTTGTGCGTTTGTGTGCACGTGTGGGTGTTGTTTTTGTTGTTGTTGTTGTTGTTGTTGTGTGTGTGTGTGTGTGTGTGTGTGTGTGTGTGTTCATGTGTGTGTGTTGCCATGCGTGTGGGTGTGTGCGCTTGAGAGAGAGAGAGAGAGAGAGAGAGAGAGAGAGAGAGAGAGAGAGAGAGAGAGAGAGAGAGAGAGAGAGAGAGAGAGAGAGAGAGAGAGAGAGAGAGAGAGAGAGAGAGAGAGAGAGAGCGAGAGAGAAAGAGGGGGAGAGAGCGAGAAAGAAAGCGAGAGAGAGAGAGAGAAAGAGAAAGGCAGACAGACATACAGGCAGACAGACAGACAGAGAGACAGAGAGACAGAGAGAAAGAGAATCATTCATATTTCCGTTCAATTACATATACCTATATCATCATATAAACGTATATATATCTCCCTATACGTCGTACTCGTATGAATATCTGCAGCCTTGTCAGTATGTGTGGCAAAGCAGCTGACAAAAGCATCTGTCTGACTTTGGGTTGGTTTCATTACGAAATGGATATCTTATGTAATGAAATTTCTCCCTCTAATTACTTCAAGGTGACATGATACGTACTGAAGCTGATCCAGTAATTTTTAACTGTGGGACAATTTTCTTTTTTCTTCTTCTCTCCTCTTTCTTCTTTCTTCTTCTTCTTCTTGACATTTTCATTACTATTTTCTTATTACTAATATAATTATTTCTAATTATTATCGTTATTATCATTTTGTTATTTTTTTCATTATTGTTATTATTACTACCATTATCATTATTATTATTAACACTTTTGTCATTATTTTTATTAACAGTATTATCATTATCATTGTGATGGTTTTATCATTATCATTATCATTATTATTGTTATTAATTCCTTTTTCTTTTTCTTATTATTGTTATCATAATTACTATTGATATCATTGTTACTGTTATCATTATCATCTTCATCACCATCATAATGTCGATAATAATGATGATAATAACAATAATAATGATAATAATGATAATTAAAAGAAATATTAATAATAATTATAAGTATGATAGTAATAATAATAATAATGATAATAATAATAATAATAATAATAATAATAATAATAATAATAGTAATAATCAAAATGATTATAATGAAAAATAATAATATTGATTATCATTATAAACATTATTATTATTATTATTATTATTATTATTATTGTTTTTATTATTATTATTATTATCATTATCATTATTATTATTATTATTATTATTATTATTGTTTTATTATTATTATTATTATCATTATCATTATTATTATTATTATCATTATCATTATTATTATTATTATTATTATTATATTTCTTACTATTATTATCATTATTTTCATAGTTATTATCATCATTATTATTCTTTCTTCTTCTATTTATTTCTTCTTCCTCATCTTCTGTGTCTTCAACTTCTTCTTTTATCTGTTTTATTCGTTTTCTTCTTCCCCTTTATATTCTTTGTCTTCTATTTGTTATTTCTTCTTTGCTTCTTTTTTATCCGTATTTTTCCTTTATTCTCGTTTTTCTCTATTTCCTCGTATTCTTATTCTTATTCCATTGTTCTCTTCTTCGTCCTCTTCTTCTTCTTTTTTAATCCCCGTCTTTATTTTATCTAATTATTCGTATTTCTCTGTTTATAAGTTGTATACACTTTTTTTTTTCTTTTTTTTTTATCAAGTGTAATCAATAAAAAAATAAAAAAAATCTAAATATATAATCTAAAAAAAGTTCAAGTTGATGTAGATAGATATTTGAATTAATAAAATTATCTAGGAGTGAAAATCAGACAAAAAAAATAAATAAAAATAAATGGATAATGAAAGATAAATGGATAATGAATAGATAGATAAGAAATAGGTAAACACATATCCAAACAAATACAAGAATAATTGAAAACTGAAAAAAAAATCAGATAAATAAGGATAAAAGGAGAAAAGGAGAGAGAGAGAGAGAGGGATTAAAGAAAGGGTGAATGAACGAATGAAAAATGGAAAACATTGAATTAATTTTTTTTTATTAAGATTTCTATTAACTGCTTGGACGAACACACCTTATTGCCTCTTCTATCCTA
>NC_061826.1:35056099-35063599 GCF_019202785.1 Penaeus chinensis | reverse complement strand
CCTCCCTCCCCTCCCCCCCTCTTCCTCTCCCTCTCTCCACACCCCTCCCTCCCTTCTCTCCTCACTTCTTCGTCTCCCCCTCCCCATACCCCTCTTAGTCCTCTCACCTCCTCCCTCCTTACCCTCCCCCTCCCCATACCCCTCTTAGTCCTCTCACCTCCTCCCTCCTTACCCTCCCCCCTCCCCCTCTTCCTCCCCTCATTTCGCCCTTGTGCCCGCTTGGGTGAGCAAGAATCGGATGATGGTGAAGATAGTGACCAAAGGTGTATGCACTTCGGACACCTGGTCGACGAAAGGGAGAGAGGGAGAAAGGGAGAGGAAGGAGGTAATAAGGGAGGGGGGGATGAAAGAGGGAAGGGAAGGAAGGTAAAATTGAAAAGGAAGAGAGAAGGATGAGTGGAGAAGAGAGAGGAGAAGAGGATAATTGAGGATGATGAAGAAAGAGATAACACGGGAAGGAAAGAAGAGAGAAACGAAATAGAAAATGGAGTGAGGAAGACGGAAAAAAAAGAAATGTGTATAGGAGAGAAACGAAAGAAATTGGGAAGTGATAAAGATGAATAATAAATTAGGAAGATGAGGAATAAAAGGAGGAAGGAAGAGATTAGAAAGAGAAAAGAAGAGGAAGGAGGAGGAGGTATGAAACGAAGAGGGGAAGAAGTGAGGAAAAGTAAAGGCAGAAGAGATAGAGAGAAGAATGATCAAGGTGAAACATATAGGAAAAAAAGGAAGGAGAACGGGAAGAAGTAAGCGAGGCAAATGAGAAAGAAGGAGACAGGGAAATGAAGAGAGGAAATAAAAAGGAAGTAAATGAACCATGGATGGAAAAATTGAAAAGAAAGGACTTAAGTGCAGAAAAAAATAGATGGACATTAAAAAAGGGAGAATGTAGGAGAAGAGAAAAATAGAACGAAAATGGGGGATGTGAAGGAAACGAGGAAGATGTGAAAGGGGGCGCGCCAGCAAAAGGATGTGAACGAGTGATTTTCAGTCCTCGTGTAATGAGAGCGAGGAGAGAACCGGGTGCAAATATCTGATAAAAGGCCTTCTTCTTTTTTCTCTCTTTTTCTTTCTTTCCTTTTTTTTTTTTTTTGTCTTTTGAAAGGTTGGGTTGCTCAGGGTCAGGCCGGTATCTGATCCGATTTTCCCTTATCTCGAAGTGAAGATAAACGGTCTTGAACCTAACGTGGTTAAGAATTACGGGTCTGAAGTAACGGATAAACAATCATTTACTTACACAACTGTGCAAGCGTTTTCAAATATGCGTGTGCGTATGTGCACATAGACATACACACGCTGAGAGAAGGAGAGAGAGAAAGAGCGAGGGAGAGAGAGAGAGAGAGAGAGAGAGAGAGAGAGAGAGAGAGAGAGAGAGAGAGAGAGAGAGAGAGAGAGAGAGAGAGAGAGAGAGAGAGAGAGAGAGAGAGAGAGAAGGTATGTGTGTGTGTGTGTATGCTTTATATATATATATATATATATATATATATATATATATATATATATATATAGACACACACACACACACACACACACACACACACACACACACACACATATATATATATATATATATATATATATTTATATACATATATATATATATATATATATATATATATATATATATATATATATATATATACATATTTTTTTTTCTTTTGTGTGTGTGTATGTATGTATGCATGTATGTATGCGTGTATGTATATATGTACGTATGTATGTATACATAGATTTTGTATGTATCTAAAAACATACATACATACATACATTCATATATATACATATGTATATATATATATATATATATATATATATATATATATATATGTGTGTGTGTGTGTACATATATACACAGTATATATATCCATATAAAACCGCTCATCCATAACAGCTCTCTTTTTTTTCTTATCTTTTTTCCCTTTGTGTGCGTGTGAATAGCATGAGCTGTAATCGTGGTTTCTCACGCATACAACGCTCAAAGTTGCATAATCAATTATGCACGATAGACAATGGCCGGATTACTTCTGCACGTGATAGCATTATATAGCTACGTGTGATCCTCCTGAATAACTTATTAACTAACAGAGAGTCTACTTTGGTTCGGTGGATAGGCTTCCATCTGGTAAAAACAGGTAAAGGTTCGTGTGAAAGAATTGCTTAGATAATGGATTTTTTTTACGTGAGGTTACATATATGATGAGGAAATGATTGAAATAATCAGGTGGAATAGGGTTTGTTGCGTCTAGCTAAGGAAGCGACAGTTAGTACAAGAGAATGTAGTACGTGTTACATATATTATAAGATAGATGTTATTGTCTGGTACTTATTATTACATATGACTTTACGTATTGTTACATAATACTCATCATTAAATGTAATTATTAATCATTCGTACTCGTTGGTTTTATCAGCATTAGTGTTATCATTAAAAATAGATGTTGATAGTAACTATTGCAATGATCAGAAAAATAATAATGATACGAAAAATAAAGATGACCAGCGGGACCCGTGGAAATTCCATGATACAAAAAACTAAAAACAAAAAGAAAGAAAGATAGAAAGAAAGAAAGAAAGAAAGAAAAAAGAAAAGAAAGAAAAAAAAAATAGAAGAGGTATTCCTCTCTCCCTCTTCCACCCTCTTCCTTCTACCTCTCGCTGCCCCTCTCCTTCTCTCTTTCCCTTTCCCAAATCTTCCTTAAATTCACTCCTCCCCTCCCACTTTAAGCATGACATCTGCCCTCTCCCATCCCTCTCCTTTTCTCCTAAAATTTCCCCCACCTTCTTCGCTCTCTTATCCCCCTCCCTCTCTCTCCCATTCCATTCTTTTCTGAGCTCCCTCTCTCTTTCACTTTACCCATTCCCCTTTTCTCTTTAAGTCCTTACCGTTTCTCCTTCCCCTTATTCATAATTTTCCCCTTTACGCTCCCCTCCTCTCCCTTTCCTCCTCTCCCCCTATTCTTCTCCACTTCCCATTCTAATTCATTTCTTAACTTCCCCGCTCAGATAGTCATCTAAGTAATACATTTGCACAACAAGACGGTCTGGTTATTACTATTGTAATTCAGTCAATTTCAGTCCATTAATGCATCTGCAAAATCTCCACTTATAGAAACGCTTATGAAAATAGATTTGAAAGTAAGATAGGAAGCTATATAATAGAGTATTGTTGTAGGTTAATGCACGTCATAACATTCCCTCTTTTCATACCATTTACATTTCCTAAATCTCTACAATAGCTATTTCTTCTCTCCGTTCCCTTCTCTCCTCTCCCTCGCCCCCCTTTCCTTCCTTCCCTTTCCCCTTCACTTCTTTGTCTTTCCTCATTCCTCCCTCTCTCTCTCCTTCCTTTCCCCTCTCCATCAACGACCGTATCTCTTCTAATCTCCTTTTCCTCCCTCACTCTCTTCTGTCACGTCTTCGTCTACCTCATTCTCCATTAACCTCACGTCCCTACCTCCCTTTCCCCGTCCCTCTTCTCACTCCCTTTTGCCCATGCCCCCATCTTCCCCAACCCCCTTTCGACCTTCAACCTTCCCCTCTCCCTTCCTCCCTTCATACCCTATCCCTCCCTCTACCTCCCCCTCCCTCTCTCCATACCTTCAACCCTCCCCTCTCTCTCTCCCCCTCCCTTCATACCTTCAACTCTTCCCTCCCTCCCTTCCCTCCCCCCCTCCCTCCCTCCCCACGGAACTTCAATCTTTCCCTACCCCCTACCTCCCTACGAACCTCCAACCCTCCCCTCCACCCCCTGCCCCCTCCCCCTCCCTTGCTCCCTTCCCCCCAACGACACTTTCGTCCATGACACACAACCAATACACATCAACAACTAGCAACACTTCACGCTCCTCTGACCAGGCATCCCCAAGGGCAAGGTAGGGGGGAAGAATGGAGAGGGGGAGGGGGAAGGGAGATAGGAAGGGAGAGGGGAAGGGGTAAGGGAGATGGGAGGGGAGAGGGGGAGGGGGAAGGGAGATGGGAGGGGAGAGGGGGAGGGACAAGGGAGTTAGGAGGAGAGAGGGGGAGGGGAAGAGGGGCTGGGGGAAGGGAGGTGAGAGGGGGGGAACACGAAGTACACGAAGACCGAAGAAGGGAGGGGAGAGGAGTAAGAGATAAGGGTAAGACGATAAGAAGTAAAAACAAGGAATAGAAAAGCGGAGAGAGGGAGGAAAAAAGGGATAAGAAAAGAATAAGGCGAAGAATTTTATATTACCCATATTTGTTTTCCTTTGTGCCGACGAAACATCTAAGAAAGAAAAAATAATCTCGCGCTACCGTACTGTCGGGTCCTCGCGTCGGTATTCACCCGACTCGACCCGACCGATGACAAATGCACGGAATAGTTGGACGTCGGTGGAGCGTGGCGTGGCTAGGCGTGGAAGAAGAGGAGGAGGAGAGAGATGAAGAGGAGGAAGAGAGAGACGAAGATGAGGAAGATAGAGACGAAGAGGAAGAGGAGAGAGATGAAGAGGAGGAAGAGAGAGACGGAGAGGAGGAAGAGAGAAACGAAGATAAGGAAGAGAGAGACGAAGATGAGGAGGAGAGAGACGGAGAGGAGGAGGAGAGAGACGAAGAGAAGGAAAAAAGAGAGACGAAGAGGAGGAGGAGAGAGACGAAGAGGAGGAGGAGAGAGATGAAGAGGAGGGAGAGAGAGACGAAGAGGAATAGAGAGAGACGAAGATGAGGAAGAGAGAGACGAAGATGAATAGAGAGAGACGAAGATGATGAAGAGAGAGACGAAGAGGAATAGAGAGAGACGAAGATAAGGAAGAGAGAGACGAAGAGGAGGAAGAGAGAAACGAAGATGAGGAAGAGAGAGACGGAGAGGAGGAGGAGAGAGATGAAGAGGAGGAAGAGAGAGACGAAGATGAGGAAGAGAGAGACAGAGAGGAGGAGGAGAGAGATGAAGAGGAGGAATAGAGAGACGAAGAGGAATAGAGAGAGACGAAGATGAGGAAGAGAGAGACGAAGAGGAATAGAGAGAGACGAAGAGGAGGAAGAGAGAGACGAAGATGAGGAAGAAAGAGACGAAGAGGAGGAGGAGAGAGATGAAGAGAAAGAAGAGAGAGACGAAGAGGAATAGAGAGAGACGAAGATGAGGAAGAGAGAGACGAAGAGGAGTAGAGAGAAACGAAGATAAGGAAGAGAGAGACGGAGAGGAATAGAGAGAGACGAAGATGAGGAAAAGAGAGACGAAGATGAGGAAGAGAGAGACGGAGAGGAGGAGGAGAGAGATGAAGAGGAGGAAGAGAGAGACGAAGAGGAATAGAGAGAGACGGAGAGGAATAGAGAGAGACGAAGATGAGGAAGAGAGAGACGAAGATGAGGAAGAGAGAGACGAAGAGGAGGAAAAGAGAGGAATGAAGAGGGAGATGAAGAAGAGGAAGAGAGGGGAAGTGCAAGAAGAGGAAGAGAGAGACGAAGAGGAGGAAGAGGGAGATGAAGAGGAGGAAGAGAGAGACGCTCTCGCTCTCTGTCTGTCTGTCTGTCTGTCTGTCTGTCTGTCTGTCTGTCTGTATGTCTGTCTGTATGTATGTCTCTCTCTCTCTCTCTCCCTCCCCCCCCCCCCTCTCTCTCTCTCTCTCTCTCTCTTCCACTCCCCTCTCATTGTCTTTCCTCCTTATCCATATTAACCTCTCCTCTATCTTTTTTTCAGAACTGTTACTCATCCTTGCGCCTATGAAGCCTGTTATGAAAAGCGAATGACCTTTGACCTCGTATGACGCGTTTCGCTGTAACAGTAAAAGCGACATGAAAAAAACAACGACTGGAATAAAAGCAATGATAGCATAACAAACGCAATTAACAACAACAAGGACAGAAACAATAAAAATGTGACACCACGAAGAGTAACACTAAACATCAAAATTAATAGGAACAACAAAAGCAGCAACAACAGCACACGGAAAGACAACAAAAACAGCAAGAACATCAACAGCAAACACAACAAAAACATCAACAGCAAGAAAAAAGCAACAGCAAGAACAACAACAGCAAAGACAACAAAAACAGCAAAAACAACAGCATAGACAACAAAAACAGCAAAAACAACAACAGCAAAAACGACAAAACAGCAGCAGCAAGAACAACAAAAGCATCAACAACAAAAACAGCAAAAGCAAAGACAACAAAAACAGCAGCAAAGACAACAACAGCAAAGACAACAAAAACACCAACATCAAAAACAACAAAAACATCAACAGCAAAGACAACAAAAAACAACAACAACAAAGACAATAACAGCATCAACATCAAATCCAACAAAAACAACAACAGCAAAGACAACAAAAACAACAGCAAAAACAACAACGGCAAAGACAACAACAGCATCAACATTAAAACCAACAAAAACATCAACAGCAAAGATAACAAAAACAGCAGCAAGAACAACAACAACAAAGACAACAACAGCATCAACATCAAAACCAACAAAACACATCAACAGCAAAGACAACAACAGCAAAGACAACAACAGCAAAGACAACACCAGCAAAGACAACAACAGCAAAGACAACACCAGCAAAGACAACAACAGCAAAGACAACAACAGCAAAGAAAGATAACAACAGCAAAGACAATAACAACAAAAAACAACAACAGCAAAGACAACAACAGCAAAGACAACAACAGCAAAGACAACAACAGCAAGACAACAACAGCAAAGACAACAACAGTAAAGACAACAGCAGCAAAGACAACAACAGCAAAGACAACAACAGCAAAGACAACAACAGCAAAGACAACAACAGTAAAGACAACAACAGCAAAGACAACACCAGCAAAAACAACAACAGCAAAGACAACAACAGCAAAGACAACACCAGCAAATACAACAACAGCAAAAACAACAACAGCAAAGCCAACAACAGCTAAGACAACAACAGTAAAGACAACAGCAGCAAAGACAACAACAGCAAAGACAACAGCAGCAAAGACAACAACAGCAAAAACAGCAACAACAAAAACAACAGCAAAGACAACACCAGCAAAGACAACAACAGCAAAGCCAACAACAGCAAAGACAACAACAGTAAAGACAACAGCAGCAAAAACAGCAACAGCAAAAACAACAACAGCAAAAACAACAACAGCAAAGACAACAACAGCAAAGCCAACAACAGCAAAGACAACAACAGTAAAGACAACACCAGCAAAGACAACAACAGCAAAGACAACAACAGCAAAGACAACACCAGCAAATACAACAACAGCAAAAACAACAACAGCAAAGACAACACCAGCAAAGACAGCAACAGCAAAGAAAACACCAGCAAAGGCAACAACAGCAAAGACAACAACAGCAAAGCCAACAACAGCTAAGACAACAACAGTAAAGACAACAGCAGCAAAGACAACAGCAGCAAAGACAACAACAGCAAAAACACCAACAGCAAAGACAGCAACAGCAAAGACAACACCAGCAAAGACAGCAACAGCAAAGACAACACCAGCAAAGACAGCAACAGCAAAGACAACAGCAGCAAAGACACCAACAGCAAGGAC
>NC_061826.1:35028599-35033599 GCF_019202785.1 Penaeus chinensis | reverse complement strand
TCAAAGATAATAATGATAGAAATAATCCTAATAGTATTAATAACAATGATAAAAGTAAAAGTAATGGTGAAAATAATAATACTAATAATGATAGCAATAATAATAATGATAATGACAATAACAATAATGATAATAATAATAATAATGATAATAATAATAAAGATAATGATAATAATAATAATGATAATAATAATAATAATGATAATAATAATAATGATAATAATAATAATAATGATGATAATATAATAACAATAATAATAACAATAATAATTATAATAATATTAATAATGATAATAATAATGATTAAGATAATAATTTTATTATTAATACTAATAATCATTAATAAAAACACTAATGATAATAATAACAACAATAATAATAATGATAATAATAATGGTAATGATAATAATAATAATAATAATAATAATAATAATAATAATAACAATAATGATAATATAAAAAATAATAATAACAACATCAACAACAACTACAATAATTATAGTAATGAGAATAATAACAATGATAACGATAATAATATAAACAATAATGATAACATTATTATTATCATTATTATCATCAATATTATTTATATTATCACTATTCTTACTCTCTGTCTTCTTCTTCTTTTTCTTCTTCTTCTTATAGTTATAATTATAATAATAATAATGGTAAAAGTAATAATAATTATTATTATTTTTACTTTTATCATTTGTATTACCATTATCATTATTGCTTTTATAATTTTATCATTATTAGAATTACAATTATAATTGATAAAAAAATGATGATAATAACAATGATGATGATGATAACACCAGTAATAATGATAATAGCAGTATATATATGTATTTATATATACATATATATACACACACACACACAAACACACACACACACACACACACACACACGTATATATACACACACACAGATAAAAGACGAGTAGAAAGAGGAGTAGAGAGACAAAGAGGTCCAGCGAATGAGAGAGATAAAGAGAAAAGTTATATTACATATCAACAAAAGTAAAAAAAAAAAAAAAAAAAAAAAAAAAAGGCAACCATAGAATCACCTACGCACACATAGACCGACAAGACTTCGAGAAATTACAAAAAAGTAAGACCAGCCTACAAGCAAGTGAAAAATAGGCCTATCTATCCTCCTCCTCCTCCCCCTCTCCGTACCCCTCTCTCTACCCCTCATAGGCCTAACTCCCCCCCCCCTCCCCCCCTCTCCCCCCGACCCCCACCCCTCATCAGCAGCCAAGACACGTCCGTCTCGCTTGCGCCATCTGTAGGCCGATTACCAGCTGCCGTAATATTCGTGTTGCTGGTGACGTAATGTGTAAAAAGGCAGTCAGTCAGAAGGACAACATTTTATGACTACGAATTAGGGTTGGGGGTAAGTGGGTAGGAGGGAAGAGGGAGGAGGAGGAGGGAAAGTGAGATAGGAAGGAAGGGGGAGGGAGGGGAGTAAGGGTGGGGGAAGGAAAGGGGAGGGGGAGGGAAGAGAAGGAAGGGGAGGAGGAGGAGGACGAAGGAAGGGAAGGAAGGGGGAGGGGAGGAAGGAAAGGAAGGAAGGAAGGAAGAGGGAGGAGGAGGAGGACGAAGGAAGTGAAGGAAGGGGGAGGGGGGGGGAGGGAAAAGAAGGAAGAAAGGAAGGGGGATGGGGAGGAAAGGTGAGGGAAGGGAAGGGAAGGGGAGGGAGAGGAGGGAAAGAGAGAAGGGGGAGTGGGAGGAAGGAATGTGTGAGTCAAGGGAAGGAAGGAGGAAAGGAGGAAGGAAAGAGGGGAAAGGGGAAGAGAAGGGAAGAGAAGGAGGGGGTAGGGGTAGGAGGAGGAAAAGGAAGATAGTGTGAGGGATAGGAGGGAAGGAAGGGGGAAATAGGTGAAGGGAAAGAGAAGAGGAAGAATGCGTGTTCGAAAGGGTGTGAGGGGAGAGGAAAGAGAGAAGAAGACGATTGAGAAGATAGTGGATAAAGGGGAGAGAGAAAGAAGAAGAGGGAGGAGAATGAGGTAGGTGAGAGGAAAAGAGGGAGAGAGAAAGAAAAGGAAGGAGAAAAAAAATAGTTGAGAGGAAAAAAGAGAGAGAGAAGAAGAAGAGGAAGGAGAAAGAGATAGGTGAGAGGAAAAGAGAGAGAGAGAAAGAAGAAGAGGAAGGAGAAAGAGGGAGAGGGGGAGAAAGAAAGAAGGAGAAGGGGGGAGGGAGAAAGAGATAGGGGAGAGGGTGTGAAGAGGGAGAGGGGAAGGAGATTACAATAGAGAGTGAGTGACGTGAAACGGGGGTAAGGCAAGCAAGAAGATAAAATGGAAAAAAAGAAAAGAAGAAAGTGAAGAAAGTCGTGAAATAGGAGAGAAAAATAGGAAGAGAAGAGAGTGAAAAGGAGAGGAAATAAAGAAAGGGGAAGTGAGAAAGAGAAAGAGAAATAAGAAAAAAAATGAGAGTAAAGAGAAGGGAAAAGGAGAGATAAAGGATATAGGAAGGGAAGCACAGAGGGATAAAGAGGGGGGGCAGATAAATATCGCGAAGAGGGGAAAAGTAAATAAAAGAGGGGAATAGAGACAAGGGCGGAGGACTTAAGAATTTGGGGGGGGGGGGGGAAGGAAGGAAAATATGGAAGGGGAAAGGGAGGACGGAGATTAGATTTTTTTTTTCCTTTTTTGATGAAAAATGAGGTATGAGACGACGCTCTCTCTCTCTCTCTCTCTCTCTCTCTCTCCCTCCCTCCCTCCCTCCCTCTCTCCCCCCCCTCTCTCTCTCTCCCTCTCTCTCTCTCTCTTTCTCTCTCTCTCTCTCTCCCTCCCTCTCTCCCTCTCTCTCTCTCTCTCTCTCTCTCATCTCTCTCTCTCTCTCTCTCTCTCCTCTCTCCCTCCCTCCCTCTCTCCTCTCTCTCCCTCTCTCTTCCCCCCCCCCCTCTCTCTCTCTCTCTCTCTCTCTCCCTCCCTCCTCTCTCTCCATCCCTTTCTCTCTCTCTCTCTCTCCTCTCTTCTCTTCTCTCTCTCTCCTCTCTCTCTCTCTCTCTCTCTCTCTCTCTTTCTCTCTCTCTCTCACTCTCACTCTCTCTGTTTGTCTGTCTCTCAGTCTGTGTGTGTGTTTATCGCTGTCACTCTCTCTCTATCTATCTGTCTATCTCTTTATGTTTCTATCTCTGTATCTCTCTCTCTCACTCTCTCTCTCTCTCTTCCTCACTCTCTCTCTCTCTCTCTCTCTCTCTCTCTCTCTCTCTCTCTCTCTCTTCTCTCTCTCTCTCTCTCTCTCTCTCTCAGATGCCTGTGAGATTTAGTGCATCTCATTTCTTGTCAGTTGAGGAATGACTATTTTTTTCCCCTCTTCTCCATCTGTCTCATTGTTCTTTGTCTCTTTTCCCTCTTTTTCTCCCCTCCCCCCGCCCCATTTTCTTTTTTTTTTCGTCATATTATATTCTTAAATTTTATGACATATTTATTGATTATTATTTTTTTCTTAGGGTATTTTGTCTCGCTAAATCTGCGGGAAAACGTAGAAAACATATTAAAGATAAAGAAAAAATCGAATAAATGTAAAAAGAGACAAAGAGAGACAAACGAAAATAGAAAAAAATAAAAAGGCAAAAAAACAAAAAACAAAGAAAATCCATCAACAGAAAGAATAAACGATAAAAACAAAAACATTATAAGTAATAAAAAAAACAAAAAAACTCAACAACGGAACCATTGTCAATAATATGAATAAATATCCCTTTGTCTAACGATAGAATATACACAAAAAGCAATTTCGTGCCTGCAGTACATATGCATATACATTTTTCCTTCTATCTATCCTTTCTTTCCCTATTCCCTCTCTAGTTTGCCATAAAAAGGGCCCCAAAAAGCACACAAAAAAATGGATATATGACACCCTGTGGAACAACAATGGAATTAAACAAGCACAAAATTGTCCCAGAACGCATTGGCTGATCGGAAGGAAAAATATATGGTCTACGGGAGTGGTGGTGGGGTGGGGGAGGGAGGGGGAGGGGGAGGGGGGCGAGGAAGAAGGGAGGAGGAGGTGGAAGGGGTGGGAGAGAAGGGAAGGGGAAGTGGTGGGGGAGGGAGGGGGGAGGGGTGGAGGAAGAAGGGAGGAGGAGGATGAGGAAGATGAAGGGGAGGAGGAAAGGAAAGGAAAGTGGAGGGGGGGAGGTGGAGTGGGTGGGGGATGAAGATGGGAAGGGGTTTCTGATGGGGGGGGGGAAGGAGGAGAGGGAGGAAGGGAGAGAAGGGGGGGAGAGGAAAGAGGGGAAGGGATACACAAGCAGATGGAGATGTTTAGATGGGTAGATAGATGGACAGAAAGACAGACGGATGGATAGGTAGCTAGATGGATGGATAGATAGATAGATAAGTAAAGAGATTGATAGATAGATAGATATGTAAAGAGATTGACAGATAGATAGATAAGTAAAGAAATTGATAGATAGATAGATAGGCAGATAGATAGATAGATAGGAAAATAAATAGATAAATAAACAGATAGATAGATAAATATATATGTAAATAAACCGATATATAGATAGGTAAATAGACAGATAGATAGATAGGTAAATAGACAGATAGATAGTTAAACTGATATCTTGATAGACTGGTATACATATACAGATATAGATAGACAAACACATACATAGAGAGATACAGATAGATAGAGATTTAAGAATAAAGCGAAAGAAAACGGAAAACAGAATAACAAATAATGTAGTAAAAATCGATAAAGAAAGAATGGGAAGAAGGAAAGACAGTGATAAGAAAAAAAAAGAAAAAACGCAAACAAGACCAAATGCGAAAGAGGAAAAACAGAAAGAGGGAAAGAGAAAAGTGAACAAAAGTGGAGACAGAGAAACAGAGAAGAAGATCATCATAAATTAAGAATTTTTGGAATGCGTGTATGGAAGGGGGGTGATAATAATAAAAAAAAAAAAGGCATTTATCATATATGTCGATATGCTTCTTCACAATAAATGGAAGGAAAGGATTTGAAGTGTAGTTAACTTTT
>NC_061826.1:35013599-35018599 GCF_019202785.1 Penaeus chinensis | reverse complement strand
TTTTTCTTCTTTTCCTTCTTCAGCATCTACTCTTCCTCCTGCTCCAACTTCTCCTTCTCCTTCTCCTCCTATTCCTCCTCCTCCTATTCCTTCTCCTCCTCTAACTCCTCTACCTCCTTATCCTCTTCCTTATCCTCTTCTTCCTCTTCCTGATCCTACTCTTGCTCCACCTCTTCCCACTCCTCCTCTTCTTCCTTCTTCTCCTCCTCCTCCTCTTCTTCCTATTTTTCCCTTTAATCCTCCTTCACTCCAACTCTGTCTCTTAATCCCCATCCTTCTTCCTTCTCGTGTTATTTCCACTTCTCTTCTTTATCATTTTTCTTTTTTTTATTCGCCCCCATCTTTCACCTCCTCTTTCTCTTAATCCTCCTCCTCCTCCTCCCCTCCCACGAGCGCCCCCCCCCCCCCCATCCGCCCACCCCGACTCACTCTTTATGATGGAGGCACGTGTCAACCCCCCCCCCCCCGAATATCTCCCCCTTTCCCCCTCTCCTACCCCCCCCATCTGATTATCCCCCCATCCCCACTCCCCTACTCCCCACCCCCTTTAGCATCCTATTCCCCACCCCCCTTTCATCCTCACTACCCTATTTCCCCCTCCCTTTCACCTCCCCCCCCCCCATTACCCTACTTTCCACTCCCTCTTACCCCTCCCCCCCCCTATCCCTTCCATTCCCCACCTCCTCTCTCCTCCCCCCCCCCTATTACCCCATTCCCTCCCATTCCCCTATCCCCTATCACCCCCCCCCCTCCACACCCTTACCCCCCCTCCCCCCTCCCCCTACTCCCCCCTACCCCCCCCCCTTCACACAATAAAGAAATGACATCCATTTTGCTCGGTATTATTTTGTCCCAGGAAGCGTCGGGCGGATCAATGCGGTTTCTCTTGGTCGACAATGCAGGGGGGGGGGGGGGGGGTTAAGGGAGTTTAGGGGGGGGGTAAGGGATTTTTTTTGGGGGGATAAGGTTTTTTTTTCGGGGGGTCGGGGAGGAGGGGGTCGAGGGAGGGAGGGATCTTTTTTTTCCTTTCTGTACTTTCTTTAATTCATATTTTTGGTTTTATTTTGGTTTATTTTCTTTTTCTTCTATGTATGATGTTATTCTCTTTTTTCTGCCGGTTTTCATTTTCGCTTGCTCCCCTCTCTCGTTCTTCCTCTCTCCTTCCTCAGTTCCTCTCCCTTCCTACCCCTATCTTTCTCTTGTTATCTATCTATCTGTCTGTCTATTTGTCTATCTTTCTATCATTCTCCTCTACCCTACCTATTTATAAATTATATTCAATTAGCTAATAATAATTGATTTAGTAAATTATCTATCTATACATATATGTGTGTGTGTGAGAGTGTACACACACACACACACACACACACACACACACATACACACACACACACACACACACACACACACACACACACACACACACAGATGTATATGTATATATATATATATATATATATATATATATATATATATGTGCATACATACACACACACACACACACACACACACACACACACACACACACACACACACACACACACACACACATATATATATATATATATATATATATATATATATATGTATATGTATATATCAAACACACATGCATACGAGCAATATCGATTTTCCCGTCGAGAGGGAAAAGAGGGTTCAGACGCATAATGAAGAATCATGGTTGCGACTGGATTTAAAAATGCGTTATGATCTGTATATGGAATTTTTTTATGAGTTTAAAATGAAGAGGGAGATGAATAGAAGGAGAGGGAAAAGATAAAAAGAGATAGGAAGAATGAAGGGAAGAAGGGAGATAAGAGAAAGAGAAAGAAAGAGAGAAATTAAGAGAATGATAGATAAAAAGACAGATAGGTAGATGGAGATAGATAGATAGAGATAGATAGATATATTGATAGATAGATAAATAGATAAATATATAGACAGATATAGAAATAGATAGATATATAGATAAATAGACAGACAGACAGACAGATAGATAGATAGATAGATAGATAGATAGACAGACAGATAGACAGACATATAGATAGATAGATTGAGAGAGAGAGACAGAGAGAGAGAGAGAACAAAGTATTTTTTTCCTTTTTGAATCCAAAGACTATAGAAATAGCACATACATTTATGTATGTGAAATACGTCCACGATTCACTAATCAATTCATACATAAAATCTAATTCATAACATCAAAGTGCACACAGGAATTATAATACATCTCATTATCACTTTGTTCCCTGCTGAACTTAATGCATCTGTTCTCAAAATGAAGGATGCTATAAAATGAAACTATAAACAAAAACATGATTTCCTTGCGAATAACAAGGATAAAAAGGAGGAGACAGTTTGGAAAACGAAAAAGGAATATATATATAGAAATATATATATATATATATTTAGATAGATAGATAGATAGATAGAAATAGAGAGAGAGAAGGAAAGACAGAAAGACAGACATTCAGACAAACAAACAGAAATACAGAAAAACAGACAGACAGACAGAAATATAGTAAGACAGACGGACAGACAGAAAGACAGACATACAGACAAACAAACAGAAAGACAGAAAGACAGACAGACAGAAGGACAGACAGAAAGACAGACATACAGGCAAACAAACAGAAATACAGAAAGACAGACAGACAGACTGACGGACAGACAGAAAGTCAGACAGACAGACAGACAGACGAACAGACAGAAAGACAGACAGACAGACGGACAGACATCAGACAGACATACAGACAAAAAAACATAAATACAGAAAGACAGACAGAGGGACAGACAGAAAGACAGACATACATACAAACAAACAGAAATACAGAAGGACAGACAGACAGACAGAAAGACAGACATACAGACAAACAAACAGAAAATACAGAAAGACAGACAGACAGACGGACAGAAAGAAATACAAACAAACAGAAATACAGACAGACAGATAGACAGGCAGAGAAAGAAAGAGCAATAAAAATCATAACAAAGCCCATTTTCCTCATCATGTTTTAGAGGCGCCTTCCATCTGGTTGATGAGCAGTTGTCTAAGAATCTCGATCTCTCATATCTCTTATCTCCCATCACCGTCATGCACGTCCTGTCAGAAACACCTGCTTATCATTTTCTTTAGAACGCGAGGCAGTGCTATGTAAAAAAAAAAAAAAAAAAAAAAAAGGGAAGGAGGGAGGAAGGGCGGGAGAGAGTGAGAAGGAGGGGTGGGATAAAAGGGGAATGAGAGAGAGAGAGAGAGAGAGAGAGAGGGAGTGAGTGAGTGAGTGAGTGAGAGAGAGAGAGAGAGAGAGAGAGAGAGAGAGAGAGAGAGAGAGAGAGAGTGTGTGTGTGAGTTGGTGAGTGTGTGAGAGAGAGAGAGACAGAGTGAGTGAGAGAAAGAGAGAGAGAGAGACAGAACTAGAGAGAGAGAGAGAGAGAGAGAGAGAGAGAGAGAGAGAGAGAGAGAGAGAGAGAGAGAGAGAGAGAGAGAGAGAGAGGGAGTGAGAGATAGATAGATATATAGATAGATAGGTAGATAGATAGATAGATAGATAGAGAGAGAGAGAGAGAGAGAGAAAGAGAGAGAGAGAGAGAGAGAGAGAGAGAGAGAGAGAGAGAGTGTGTGAGTGTGAGTTGGTGAGAGAGTGAGAGAGACATAGAGACAGAGCGAGAGAGAGAAAGAGAGAGAGAGAGACAGAACGATAGAGAGAGAGAGAGAGAGAGAGAGAGAGAGAGAGAGAGAGAGAGAGAGAGAGAGAGAGAGAGAGTGAGTGAGTGAGTGAGTGGGTGAGAGAGAGAAAGAGAGAGAGAGAGACAGAACGATAGAGAGAGAGAGAGAGAGAGAGAGACAGAACGATAGAGAGAGAGAGAGAGAGAGAGAGAGAGAACGATAGAGAGAGAGAGAGAGAGAGAGAGAGAGAGAGAGAGAGAGAGAGAGAGAGAGAGAGAGAGAGAGAGAGAGAGAGAGAGAGAACGAGAGCGATAGAGAGAGAATGAGAGATTAAGAGGAGGAAGAAAAGGAAGAAGAGGCCGCGTAGAAAAAGAAGAGGAGGTGGAGGAGAAAGAAGAACAATAGAAAAAAAAAAATTGTGGATGACAAGGAAATGGAAGAAGTATGATAAATAAATAAAAGACCTTTTCACAAAAGCGAAAGTAGTGAAAATATAATAGCAACAATAGAAGTATTACAAAAAAACAAGTAAAACAAACACACACACAAAAAGAGAAAAGAAGAGGGTACACATAAAGAAAAAAAAAAAAAAGAAAAAAAAAAAGAAAAAAAAATATTAGTAAAATAACCAAAGAAGAATTGCACAATTGCACCTTCCTTCTTCACTCTATCACACTATACTCCAGTCGCTTTTAAACTGTTGCAAAGAGCCAGGCAAAGCACGCTGCAATGAACACTTCCTCACAATGCCCCGAGGCAGGCATTAGCAACTCAAGAACCTTCATATATTAGGGATATAACCAGTACTCGGGCATTTTAATTTATTGTTATACATTGGCCTCGTCCCTGACTGTTGTTTGGGAGAATTTAAGCGCGATTTTATGAATGCGAATTTGGCTCTTGTGACTAAGGGGGTAGGGGTGGGGGGGGGGGAGGAAGGGGGAAAGGGTATGGGGGTAGGGTTGGGGGGTTGAGGGGTTGGGGGGGGGGGGTGGATTGGCTTGATATCTGGGTCTGTTTCTTATTCATGTGTTCTTTCTTTCTTTCTTTCCTTCTTTCTTTCTTTCTTTTTTTCTTTTCCCATGTGGGAGTAAGTGATTGTTGGCACATCATTAATAACACTTTCGCTTTGTCTTTCTTTATTTCTCTCTTTATATCTTCATTTATCTCTCTCTCTCTCTCTCTCTCTCTCTCTCTCTCTCTCTCTCTCTCTCTCTTGTCTGTCTCTCTCCGTCTCTCTCTTTCTCTTTCTTCTCTTCTCTCTCTCTCTATCTCTCTCTCTCTCTCTCTCTTCTCTCTCTCTCTCTCTCTCTCTCTCTCTCTCTCTCTCTCT
>NC_061826.1:35006099-35011099 GCF_019202785.1 Penaeus chinensis | reverse complement strand
GTTGGAGTAAGTCTGTGTGTTACCGTGTCACAGAAGCATTAGTATGCTATCCTCAATCAATATATTTTTTTTCTTTCTCTCTTTTTTTTTTGTCTCGCAACTATACATACGTGCTTTATATTTCTTTACGTTTATCACAATAAATTATGTACTCCAAATGCTATATAGATGCCAATAAAATAATCGTTATACTAAACCTCGATATAGGGACTAAAATTGTGAGTCTTAACTTGACTCGGTTAAATCATTATTGTGAATATTATGATAATCATGGAATAATTATGGTATGATATTGGATTATATTGATATTAATATAGGACATTATCTTCTCATACATTATTTCGTATTCTCATAAATAATGTCATTTTCATTACTTCTATCATTCACTTTTCTTCCACCCTTCCATTATCCTATTTTTTTTTTTTTTTGTATCATTACTCTTATTATGATTAATATTCTTCTTCTTTCCCCTTCACTTATTATCATCCTCTGGACATTCTTCCTTCTTCCTTCTCCTCTCTTTTGCCATTATCAATCCTCTTTCACCCCCAACCCCTCCCCCCCCGACTTGAATCCTCACACACGCCCCCACCCCCCCAACTCACCAGACCCCCACTAGCCTACTCAAAACAATTTCACTAAAAACCACAAGAACTGCCCCCAACCCCCTCAACCCCCCTTCAAAAAAAAGAAAAAAAAAGAAAAAAAAAACACTTTCACTTCACCCCACTCGGTACCCCTCCCCCCCCCCCCCCCAACCACACTCGCACCCCCACTACCACCCACAACCTCAGTCGACCCTCCCCCCCCCCTCCACTCACAACCCCACTTTTATTTTCATAAATTCTTATTTTTATCTTATTCTTATTTTGTTTTTTTATGTTGTGTTTATAGAAGGTTATTGTCATTATTGTTGTTGTTGTTGTTGTTATTATTATTGCAATTATTATTATCATTATTATAATTATTATTATCATTATTATTATTATTATTATCATCATTATTATTATTATTATTATTATTATTATCATTATTATCATTATTGTTATTATTATCTTTATCATTATTATTATTATTATTATTATTATTACTATTATTATTACTACTATTATTTATTATCTTTATTATTATTATTGTTATTATTATTATTATTATTATTATTATTATTTTATTATTATTGTTATTATTATTATTATTATTGCTATTGTTATTATCATTATTATTATTACCTTTCTTGGTTTTTGTTCTAATTTTGAATTTGATCATTTCTATTTTTTCATTATTTTTTTTTTCTTATTTTCGTTACTATTGTTATTACTTTCATTATTATTATTTTTCCCTATTACTATCATTATCATCGTTATTACCATTACTGTTTATTGTTTATACTATTTTCGACATTCTTGTTATCCTTATTATCATTATTATTAGTGTATTGTTATTAAGACTTTTGATCACGAATTCTAAGATTAAATCCTATAGTAAACTTTAGAATAACTTGATCTTCATCCTCTCTTGTTATTGTTATCATTATTATTTTCATGCATTTAGTGATAACCCCTATTTTTATCATAAACACAATAATTATTATTATCATTACTATTATCCTTGTCAATATTACTGTTATTATTATCATTATACATTATTATTATCATTACTATTCATTATTATTACCACTGTTATCAATATTGTTATAGTTACTATTACCATCAATATCATTACCATTATTGATATCAGTATTATCATTATTATCAAAACCATTATTCTACTATCATTATTATCATCGTCATTTTTCTTCTTCTTCTTCTTCTTCTTATTATTATTATTATATATTTTTATCTTTCTACTACGGTTATTTCCATTATTGTTATGATTATAACTATCATTATCGTTATTATCATTATAATTATTATGATTGATATTATCATGATCATATTGTTATTGTTATTTTTATCATCATTACCATTATTACCATTATTATTAATACTATTTTTAGGATTATCATTATCATTATTCCACTCATCATCATCATCATTATTATTTTTTATTATAAGCATTATTATTATCAAAAGTATTATCATAATTATTATTATTATAACGATGATGATGATGATCATTATTATCATCATTATTTTTATGATTATTATTATCATTATTATCATTATTATTATCCTTATTATCATTATTATTATTATTATTATTACTATTATTATTATTATTATTATTATTATCATTATTATCATTATTATTGCTATTATTATTATTATCATTATTATCATTATTATTTTTTATCATTCTTCTATTATTTTTCTTACTAGTATTATCATTATTATTGTTACTGCAATTATCGTTATTATTATCACTACAGTTATTATCATAATCATTATAATTCTTATATTATCAATATTTTCATTATGTTATTTCATTATTATTAATGTTATTGTTATTATTATTATTATCATTATCATTATCATTATTATTATCATTATCATTATCATTATCAATATTACTATCATTATTATTTTTAATGATCATTATAATTGTTATTATTATTATCATTCTCGTTATTAATGTCACCATTATCACTGTCATCGTTATTATTATTATTGTTATTATTGTTATTGTTATTATTAGTAGTATTATCATCATCATTAGTAGTAGTAGTAGCATTGTTGTTGTTGTTCATATTGTCTTTATTATCATTATCCTTAATATCATTATTCTTATCATTATCATTAATATCATCATCATTGATATTATTATTATTATTATCATCTTTTTTTCTTTTTTTTTGTCGTCACCTTAATTAATCATCATCATCATCATTTCTGTTATGTATAGAAATAACATATCTAAAACTCCCCCCTCCCCCTCTCCCCTCTCCCTCCCCCCCTCTCCCCCGACGAACAGAAAACGACGCAACGAAGCAATTAATTATGAATGCTAAAAAGGAACGCATTTCCATCCCGGGTTTTGTAAATGACGAGCGAGGGAGACAAGGCGAGAGAGATGTGATTTTCTCTTACCGTCTCTCTCCCTTTTTTTCTCTTCTTTTTTTTTTTTTTGCCTCGCTTCCTCTGTTCTCCTTTATGCTTCTTTTACGATTGTGCCCTTACTTTATTTTCCGTTGTTTTTTTTCCCCACTTTCTTTCCCTCGTCTGTAGTCTTTTCTTTTTCTTCTTCTCCATTCTTTATCTCCCTCTATCCTTCTTCCACTTCCTCTTCTCTCCTCCCCTTCCTCTTTCTCTTCCTCTTCTCTCCTCCCCTTCCTCTTTCTCTTTATTCTTCTTCCTATCGTCCTCCTCTTCCTCCTTCTTTTCCTTCCGCCAATTTTCTCCTCCTTTTTCCCTCTTATCTCCTCCTCCTCCTTCCCCCTTTCTCCCACCCTCCCTCTGCCCCTCCTCCCCCCTCTCCCCCTCTCCCCCTACTCCCTCCTTTCTCCCTCTTCTTCCTTCTCCTCCTCCTCCTTCCCCTCTCTCCCTCCTCCTCCTCCTACCTTCTCCTCCTCCACCTCCTCCCCCCTTCTCTCCCTCTCCCTCCTTCCTCCTCCCCCCTTCTCTCCCTCCACCTCCCCCCCCCCTCCCCCCCCCACCTCACCCTCCTCCCCCCTCTCTCCCTCCTTCCTCCTCCACCTTCCTCTTCCTCCTTCCTCCTCCCCCCTTCTCTTCCTCCCCCTCCTCCCCCCTCCCCCTCCTTCCTCAACCTCCCCCTCCCCCTTCCCCCACCTCCCCCCTTCTCTCCCTCCTTCCTCCTCTCCCTTCTCTCCCTCCTTCCTCCTCCACCTTTCTCTCCCTCTTTCCTCCTCCCCCCTCCCCCACCTCCCCCTCCACCTCCCCCTCCTCCCCCCTCCTCTCCCTCCTTCCTTCTCCCCCTTCTCTCCCTCCTTCCTCCTCCCCCCCCTTCCTCCTCCCCCCTTCTCTCCTTCCTTCCTCCTCCCTCCATCTTCCTCCTCCTTCCTTCCTCCTCCCCCTTCTCTCCCTCCTTCCTCCTCCCCCATCTCTCCCTCCTTCCTCCTCCCCCCCCTTCCTTCTCCCCCTTCTCTCCTTCCTTCCTCCTCCCTCCATCTTCCTCCTCCTTCCTTCCTCCTCCCCCTTCTCTCCCTCCTTCCTCCTCCCCCCTTCTCTCCCTCCTATATCCTCCTCCCCCCCTCTCCCTCCTTCTTCCTTCGCATCACGCATAATCTCGCCTCAGATATGAAGACAGCGGAGGGGGAATAGACGCCTGCCTACATGATTACGAATTTCAAAAGTTTCGCCAAAACTTCTTAAAAGTAATTTCCGCGGATCGCCGAGGTGGGGGGGTCTTGGTGGTGTGAGGGCAGGGGGTATAGGGGCGGTAGGGTAGTGGGGGGTTGGGGTGTGAGTGTTGGGGGTGTATTGCGGGGGTGGGGGTATTGGGGCGGGTGGGGTAGGGGGGGTTGGGGTATTGGGGGGTGGGGGTATTGGGGGTATTGCTGATATTGGGGATGTGGGGTGATATTGGGGTAATGGGTAAGGGGGCACTATTGAGGTAGGGGGAGGTGGAGGGGGATGATGGGATAGTAGGTAAGGGATGAAGGGGGCGGGAAATGAAGTGGTGAAGGGAACTGAGAAGTGAAGGGAAGAGGGGGGAGTTGTAAAGGGGAGGGGGAGATGAGTGTAGGGGTTAAGGGATGGTGGGTGAGGGGGTAGGGGGTGAGGGGGATGATAGGGAAGGAAAATGGGTAAGGGGTGATAGGGAGGGGAAAATGGGTAAGGGGATGAAAGGGAAGGGAAAATGGGTAAGGGGGTGATAGGGAAGGGAAAATGGGTAAGGGGGTGATAGGGAAGGGAAAATGGGTAAAGGGATGAAAGGGAAGGGAAAATGGGTGAGGGGGTGATATTGAAGGGAAAATGGGTAAGGGGGTGATATGGAAGGAAAATGGGTAAGGGGTGATTTGGGAAGGGAAAATGGTTAAAGGGGTATATGAAGGGAAAATGGTAAGGGGGGATAGAGAAGGGAAAATGGTAAGGGGGTGATAT
>NC_061826.1:34995943-35005999 GCF_019202785.1 Penaeus chinensis | reverse complement strand
CCTCCCCCCCCCTTCCCCTAACCCCTCCCACGTTTCCCTTCCCCATACCCCTCCCCTCCCTTCTTTCCCCTCCCCCCCCTCATACCCCTCCCAATGCCCCTCCTCCTACCCCTCCCCTCCCCCCCCCTCCCCCCTTTAGGCGTGGGTTGCTCTGAGTCCCCCGGAGGTCGAGAGGGTGGGAAGGGCGTGAGCAATGGAGAGATTTTTTTAGATATTTTACGTCATCTTCTTCATCTTCTTCTTGTTCTTCTTGTTCTTCCTTTTCTTGTTATTGTTGTTGTTGTAATGATTGTTATTGTTGTTTCTATCACCATTTCATTTTCGTTTTCTTTTAATTTTGTTTTTCTCCTCTCCTGAGTCTTCTTCACGTTTTTTTTTTTTTTCCTCCTTCTCTCTCTCTCTCTCTTCTCTCTCTCTCTCTCTCTCTCTCTTCTCTCTCTCTCTCTTTCACTCTCTATCTATCTATCTATCTCTCTGTATCTTTCTCTCTCTTTCTCTCTCTCTCTCTCTCTCTCTCTCTCTCTTTATCCCCTGTTTTCCCTTTTTTTCAAATAAGAGGAATGGGGGAGGAGGGGAAACCATGTAACTTTCAGCATTAACAGCCTGACTGCGCGGCGTGAAGGCATGTTGATGGCACAACACATATGCTGGAATTTTCTTTACACTGACTCGTTCATTGGGATTTACTTCTGAATGACATTGCAATTAGCTTACGAATCTCTTTCCTCACGTCTGGTCATCAAGTAAATATATTTTACCAGAAGGATTCATAGTTCCATTGGATTTGCGGTTCGTTTCACAAATTATGCAACAGGAAGGGAAAATAAAAGAGAGAGAGAGAAAAAAAAAACTTGTTTCTAAGTTTAGATAATATTTTCTTCAGCATAAGTACCTGGCACTTCGGTGCATTTAAGACGGCTACATATCAAGCAATTCTTTTCGGGGATGCAATGCAACCGTGCAGACAAACAACCGAGTGAAACCTAACCTTGCACAGTTGCAGAGAGAGCAGCATTTCGGTTGATGTATATAAGTTACGTTTCGGATAACCATCAGCAGTCGTTTGCATGTATGCGCTCCCATACATGCACAGGCGCACACTCACATGCATATACATACACAATGGAACAATCAACACGTACATATCAACAACCAAATACACACACATTAACATACGTACACATAAACATAAACAAACACATACACAGAAAGAAAGAAAGAAAGAAACACGCGAACAAACACACACACACACAAACAAACAAACAAACACAGACACCACCAGAGCAGTGTCCATGCTGCGCCCGTCGCCCTTCGCTCTCTCACGCCCACCTTCGCGATCTCACGAGAAGCGGATAATAAAAAGTTGTTTTTTGAACGGGCGTCTTGAAGGATAAATGGATGCACGAGGCAAAAAAAGAAAGAAAAAGAAAAAAAAAAAAAGACGAAAATGTTAGGAAAAAGGAAAAAGAATAATAATAAATGAACGTTCTGGATTCATTTGTTGACCGATGACTTCGAGAAAGAGGGTGGGGGGGGGGGAGGTAAGGGGGAAGGGGGGGGGGGGTAAAAGGAGAAGGATATCGTTAAGAAGAAAATATCAAGAGAAGAGACACAGGCGAAGGGGAGAAGAAGGAAAATGAGAAAGGGACTTGGGAGGAGTTAGGGAGGGGAAGAGAAGAGAGGGAATGAACCAAAAAGGAAGGGAAGGGAGGAGGAAGAAGAAAAGAGGAATATAGAACGAGAGGAATAGCCTTAGAAGAAGGGGGAAGTGACGGGAAGGAAGAGACAAGGAGGAAAAAGAGAGAGATAGTAAGGCGAAAGCCAGAAGAAAATAACAACAATAAAAAGGAAAGGAGAGACAATAAGAAAAGAGAATAAGAGCAAGAGAAGAGGGTGTCGAGGAATGGGAAGAGAGAGAAGAGATAAAAGTGAGAAAGAAGAAAGAAGAATGCGAAAAGAGAAAGGCGAAAACAAGAAACAAAAATGAAGAGAAGGAAGGGAAGAGAAGAATAGAACAGAATAAGAGGGAGAGACGGAGGGTCGTGTCCGGGGGAAGGGGCAGGAGGGGAGGGAGGGGGAAGGGGTCGTGGACGCAAAAGCCTGACCAGTTAACATCTAATCAGATGCGCCCCGGCAGTGTGGGAAAAGTCAGCTCCCCGCTATGACGCCCTCCCGTGCCCTGATTCCGCCCATCTACCCACGCCCACGACCCGCCCCGACCCCAAGACCCGCCCCGACGACTCGACCTCAAGATCCGACCCGACGACCCGACCCGTAGACCCGACCTCAAGACCCGCCCCGACGACCCGACCTCAAGACCCGTCCCCGACGACCCGATCCGACGACCCGACCCGACGACCCGACCCGACGACCCGACCCGACAACCCGACCTCAAGACAAGACCCGACGACCAGACTTCAAGACCCGTCCCCGACGACCCGACCCGACGACCCGTCCCCGACGACCCGACCCGACGACCCGTCCCGACGACCCAGCCCGACGATTCGCCCCGACGACTCGCCCCGACTACCCTCCCCGACGACCCTCCCCGACGACCCGACCTGACGACCCGACCTCAAGACAAGACCCGACGACCAGACCTCAAGACCCGTCCCCGACGACCCGACCCGACGACCCGTCCCCGACGACCCGTCCCGACGACCCAGCCCGACGATTCGCCCCGACGACTCGCCCCGACTACCCTCCCCGACGACCCTCCCCGACGACCCGACCTGACGACCCGACCCGACGACCCAGCGACGAAGAGGAGTCTACGGGCGTGAATCAGAGATGTTGTCGGGCGGGTTTTGCGTCGGATCGACCCTGCAGGGCGGCGGGAAAGGGCGTGGCCGGAATCACGCTCTCCTGCCGGGTCGGGAGGCTGCCTGGCGTCTGTGGGTAGGGGGGGGGGGTGAGTGTGTGTTTATGTGTGTGCGTGTGTGTGTGTGTGTGTGCGCGTGTGTGTGTGTGTATGTGGGAGTGGGGGGGGGGGTTGTTTAGGGTTGTGTATATGAGTAAGATCGAGAAGTGGGGGGGTGGGGGGGGGGTTTAAGGGAAGAAATAGAGAGAGAGAATTCACTTCTCCTTTTTTTAAATGTGCTTTCTACCTGTGGTGTCTGTTGCTCTTTTTTTTTTGTGCGGGAGATTTGAGATTAACTTATTTATGTTGTCCAGTATCTATAATAGCTCACAATGCATACAAGAGGGAAAGGATGTCTCCCTTGCTCTCTCCCATTCCCTCTGTCTCTATCTATCTACCTTTGTTTGCCTCTCTCTCTCTCTCTCTCTATGTCTATCTATCTATCTATCTATTTATCTATCTATCTATCTATCTATCCGTCTATATCTGCTTCTCTCTCTCTCTCTCTCTCTCTCTCTCTCTCTCTCTCTCTCTCTCTCTCTTCTCTCTCTCTTTCTCTTACTCTCTCTCTTTCTCTCTCTCTCTTTCTCTTTCTTTCACCCTCTCTCTCTCTCTTTCTCTTTCTCTTTCTTTCACCCTCTCTCTCTCTCTTTCTCTTTCTCTCTCCTTTTCCATATCCTTCCCTTAAACTTTCTCCTTTCTCTTTCATTCTATTGCCTCTACTTTCCCGTCTTCCCATCTTCCTCTACAATTACTCTCTGTATACCTCTTTCCTCCTTCCTCTTCCCCCGTTCTCTCCTCCCCTTTTTGTCGCTTAATCCCTCCCTCTTCTCTTGGTCTTTCTCACCCTGTCTCTCTTTCAATCTCTCTCCCTCTTAGTTTTCTCCATCCCTCTCTTTCTCTTTCTCTCGTCCACCATCACCCCTCTCTCTTTCTTTCTCACTTTCCCTTAGAACCCTTCTTGCCCATCCTTCTTCCTCTCTCTCTCTCTCTCTCTATCTATCTATCTATCTCCTCCTCTTCCTTCTCTCATCCTCTCTCATCTTCCCACATTTCCTCAAGTATTTGTCTTATGCATCTATCAGGCCAGATTAGTACACTTCTCATTTTCCTTGGGTCATTAGACTTTAAAGGAATCTGTGAGATGTGGTCAGGCCATGAGCTGCGTCTCAAAAGAGAGAGAGAGAGAGAGGGAGAGAGAGAAGGGAAAGAGAGAGAGAGAGAGAGAGGGGAGAGAGAGAGAGAGAGAGAGAGAGAGAGAGAGAGAGAGAGAGAGAGGGAGAGAGAGAGGGAGAGAGAGAGAATGAGAGACAGAGAGAGAGAATGATAGAGAGAGAGATAGAGAGAGAGAGAGAGAGAGAGAGAGAGAGTGATAGAGAGAGAAAGAGAGAGAGGGAGAGAGAGAGAGAGAGGAAATTAAAATCAAAAGGAGAGAGGGAGATGACGGAAGGAAGGAAGAGGGGAAAGTGGGTGAAGGAAAAAGAGCAAAGGGAGATAATGAATTGAAAAGATAACAAGAAAATCATTTAAGAACACGAAAAATAAACAAAAGAACAAAAAAGAAAAAAAAAATTACCTCTCAGTCTACATTGTGTGTGTGTGTGTGTGTGTGTGTGTGTGTGTGTGTGTGTGTGTGTTAGTGCGTGCGTGTTTTCATTCTCATTAGCGAAAATATGTTGTGCTGCTGATAAGTAAGAAGGATGAAGATTACTCTGGCTGCTAATTATCATTGCTGTTGTAGCAATAACCATATTTTTTTAATGATATTAGTATTGTTATTGTTATTATCATTACCGTCAATATTCCTTTTTATACTAGCTATGTGACTATTATCATCTCCATTATCAATGTTTTGGTACTTTCATTATCATTATTATTGCTATTCTGGTGATAGGCGTCATCAACAGCAATGCCATTATGAGCGTCATTATTGTCATTCTAATTTATTACTACAGTTGTGGGGATCATAGGCAGTTGCATTATCATTATCATTACATCTTTTCATTATCATCTTCCTCTTCTCTTCTCCTCTTCCTCATGTTTTTTTTTCTGATTCTCTCTCTCTCTCTCTCTCTCTCTCTCTCTCTCTCTCTCTCTCTCTCTCTCTCTCTCTCTCACTCTCTCTCTCTCTCTCTCTCTCCCTCGCTCTCGCTCTCTTTCTCTCTGTTTATCTGTCAGTTCTACTCGCCCCCTTCTTTATTCTTTTCTCCGTTTCTTTCTACCTCTCTTTCCCTTCTTTCAATTTTTCTCCCTCTCCTTTCCTTCTTGCATTCCCCTCTCCCTTCCTCCTTTCTTCCATCCTCCTCACTTTCCCTTCACCTCTTCCCCTCCGTCTCTCCTTCCCTCGCCCACTCACGCTTCATTCCTTGTTCCCTCCATCATCTTCATTTTCGTTTTATCCTCTCGCTCTCTTTCCCTTCCTCATGCTCCTCTCTTTCCCTCTTCTCTCCATATCTTCATCTCTCCCTATCTTTCTCCCTCGCTCTCTCTCTCCATTCTTTGTTCCCTCCATCTCCCAGCTTCTCCCTTCAACCGCCTCTCCTCCCTTCCTCCCTCTCTCCCTTCCTTCCTTCCTCCCACCCTCTCTTTCTCCCTCCCTCCTTCCTTCCCTCCCTTCCTTCCTCCCTCCCTACCTTCCTTCCTCCTTCCCTCCCTTCTTTCCTCCCGCCCTCTCTCTCCTTTTCCCTCCCTCCCTCCCTTCCTCCCTTACTTCATCCCTTCCTTCTCCCTCCCTCCCTTCCTCTCTTTCTCCCTCCCTTCTTCCCTCTTTTTCTCCCTCCTTTCCTCCCTCCCTCCCTCTCTCTCCTTTTCCCTCCCTCCCTCCCTTTCTCCCTTCCTTCCTCCCTCCCTCCATCCTTCCTTCTCCCTCCCTTCTTTCCCTCCCTCCCTTCCTTCCTTCCTTCCCTCCCTCTCTTTCTCCCTCTCCTTCCCTCTCTCTCACTGAAACAAAAGCATCCCATTTGCGAATCATGATGTACGAATTAGTCTGGAGTTCTAAGCATCGTGTTTAACCATAAACCATGCACTGGCGTGGAGGAAACATTATGATTTAATACGAAGAATAATTTGGATGATGATAATAATACGATTTTTAATTAAAACATCTCCATCATCGCGATAGAATTGACGTTGAGTAAAACCACTTCCGTTTTGAGAAATTAGAACCTGCAGTGAGAAAGTTATAAGTAATATTTAAAAGTATAAGTAAAGTGTAGTAAAAGTATAATTTTATCGAGAATTAATGTTTGGATTTTCTCTTAAATGGATTTATAACAAAGGGAAGCAATGAAGATATCAGATCAGTTGGAAGAGAAAAATATATAAAGGCATCAAAGAACAAGCAATTCATAAGTGGATGAACAGGTGAGTATATTCAATTCTTAATTTCCTCAATAATACCGAGAATACTAGACTGGGAGCAAATCGATTAAAAGGCAACGAAAATGGAATAATAAGTAAATTAATTGGTCTTACCACCAAGCCTTCGATGGGATTATTTGATGCAGATTCACATTTAAATACGCGTCTGTGTGTGTGTGTGTGGGGGGGGGGGGTGTTTGTGTGTGTGTGTGTGTGTGTGTGTGTATGTGTGTGTGTGTGTGTAAGTCTGTGTGTGTGTGTGTGTGTGTGTGTGTGTGTGTGCATATATGTATATATATATACATATATATAAACACATACACATGTATATAAATAAATATGTATATATATATATATATATATATATATGTCATCATCATATTCATGTCATCATATTCATGTCATCAAACTATTTAGCGCTATATTGACATCATGTTGCTGCCTGGGTCTTTATACCTGGGTGGCTGACCAATGATCCTTCCCCAGGGGAGTAGTTGGTTAGGTAATCATTGTTGGTGGTTCTCAACCCACCGTTTTATGTACGATAGCTCACCCACTATAGTATCTAGGTTTGATTTACCCGAATTATGCAAAGTGCGAGTGTATGTGTGTGCATTCGGATTTGCATAATATGGGTAAATCAAACATAGATACAAACACACCATATACATATTCATACATACTTATATATATGTGTATATATACATATAAATATGTGTATATATATGCATATATATGTGTATACATATATATGTGTGTGCGTGTGTGTATATATATATATATATATATATATATATATATATATATATATATATATGTAGGTACGATTATGCAAGCCCACACATTTAATCCTGTCTCCCAAGAACCCGAACCACGCGTCAGGTGCGCACGCAAGCACACCATACAGCGGCGCCCACGCTATCACCAGCACCACGCCCACGGTGGGGGACGTGGGAACGGGCGTGAAGGGCCTGGCGACCACCACACCTTCACTCACGACCAGGAACTAGGGCGCCTTAGTGAATCCTGCAGCAGAAGTGCGAGGCGGAGGTGGAGGAGTAGGAGGAGGAAGAAGAGGAGGAGGAGGTGGAGGAGGAAGGAGAGAAGGAGGTGACGGAGGAGAAGGGGAAGGAAGGAAGAGGGGAAAAAGTGGGTGAAGGAAAAAAGAGTAAAGGGGAGATAATGAATTGAAAAAGATAACAAGAAAATCAATTTAAGAACACGAAAGATAAAACAAAAGAAGAACAAAAAAGAAAAAAAAATTACCTCTCAGTCTACAGTCTGTGTGTGTCTGGTGGTGTGTGTGGCTGGCTTTTTTTGGTGTGTGTGTTGTGTGTCTGTTACGGTCGTTTGATTGTACTGGTGTCCATCGGTCTTTGTGTGTGTGTGTGTGTGGTGTGTCGTGTGTGAGTTGGGAGTGTGTGGTGTGTGTTGCGTGCCTCGCCGTAGTGTTTTCATTCTTTTAATTAGCGAAAATATGTCCTGTGCATGCTGATAAGTAAGAAGGATGTAGATTGCTCTGGCTGCTAATTATATTGCCTGGTGCTAAGCAATATCCATATTTTTTAATGTGTATTAGTTTTGTTATTGTTATTATCAATTACCGTCAAATATTCTTTTTATACTAGCTATGTGACTATGATCATCTCCTATTATCAATTGTATTGGTATACTTTCAGTATCATTATTATTGCGATGTCTGGTGATAGGCGTCATCCCAAACAGCCAAATGGCCAGTGTTATGTAAACGGTCTTGTTTTGGTCATTCTAAGGTATTATCGTTCAATGGTTGGGGTGATCTCTAGGCTGGCCGGGCCGGATGGTGATGGTGCATATTTCTGGCTGAGGCAGGAGGTGGTATTAAGTTGAAGTACTGGTGATGTAGTCAAGAGGAGAGGCGAGCACCGGACGATCGGGGGGTGGGGGGAGTCAGCAGGAGAGCGAGAGAAGAGAGAGCGCGAGAGACGCGCGACAGCAGAGAGCGGACGAGCGAGAGCGAGAGCGACGAGGCAGGCGCGCCAGCGAGCCCGTCGGCAGAGCAGAGCAGCCGAGAGCAAGGGGGCGCGCGGGGTGCAGGAATGGGGAGTAGCGACAACAATAAACCCAGGAGGGTGGCGGGGAGACGGGGGCGGGCGTAAGAGAGGGCAGGCTGCGATATGGGGGACGACCGGGGGCAGGGTGAAGGAGGGATGGCAACCAACGGCAGCAAGGAAGACGGGCGGCTGCAGCACGCCGGTGCCAGGCTCAGATGCCATCACCGCAGGCAGAGCCGAAGCAAGCAGCCGGCCCGCGCACCTCGCACGAGGTGTGTGCCGTGGGTGCGCACACAGACATATGCTCTGCAGGGATGGGGGCGGGGGGTGGCCGCGACAGACGCCCCGCAGCTGGAACGGCTTCATCGATGCAGTCACGCAGTCGTTTACCCGTCTGTCTGTGCTCGCCTTTATCTGCTGCTGATCCTATCTTAGTCCCGCGAGCGCCTCTCTCCCTCTCCATTCCTTTTTCGGACCCTGCATTCCCCCAGAGCTATTCCCCTTCAACCGCTCTCCCCTCCCTCCTCCCCCATCCTTTATCTCCCTTTCCTTCTTCCTCGACTCTCCCTTTCTTCCCTCCCCCTCTTTCCTTCCTCCCTATCCCCTTCCTCCCTCCCTATACCTTTCCTTTCTCCTCTCCCTCCCTTCTTTCCTCCCGCCTCTTCTCCTTTTCCCTCCTCCCTCCTTCCTCCCTTATTCATCCCTTCCTCTCTCCCCCCTCCCTTCCTCTCTTTCTCCCCCCTTCTTCCCTCTTTTTCTCCTCCTTTTCCTTCCCTCCCTCCCTCCCCTCTCTCTCCTTTTCCCTCCCTCCCTCCCTTCCTATCTCCCTTCCTTCCTCCCTCCCTCCATCCTTCCTTCTCCCTCCCTTCTTTCCCTCCCTCCCTTCCTTCCTTCCTTCCCTCCCTCTCTTTCTCCCTCTCCTTCCCTCTCTCTCACTGAAACAAAAGCATCCCATTTGCGAATCATGATGTACGAATTAGTCTGGAGTTCTAAGCATCGTGTTTAACCATAAACCATGCACTGGCGTGGAGGAAACATTATGATTTAATACGAAGAATAATTTGGATGATGATAATAATACGATTTTTAATTAAAACATCTCCATCATCGCGATAGAATTGACGTTGAGTAAAACCACTTCCGTTTTGAGAAATTAGAACCTGCAGTGAGAAAGTTATAAGTAATATTTAAAAGTATAAGTAAAGTGTAGTAAAAGTATAATTTTATCGAGAATTAATGTTTGGATTTTCTCTTAAGTGGATTTATAACAAAGGGAAGCAATGAAGATATCAGATCAGTTGGAAGAGAAAAATATATAAAGGCATCAAAGAACAAGCAATTCATAAGTGGATGAACAGGTGAGTATATTCAATTCTTAATTTCCTCAATAATACCGAGAATACTAGACTGGGAGCAAATCGATAAAAAGGCAACGAAAATGGAATAATAAGTAAATTAATTGGTCTTACCACCAAGCCTTCGATGGGATTATTTGATGCAGATTCACATTTAAATACGCGTCTGTGTGTGTGTGTGTGGGGGGGGGGGGTGTTTGTGTGCGTGTGTGTGTGTGTGTGTGTGTATGTGTGTGTGTGTGTGTAAGTCTGTGTGTGTGTGTGTGTGTGTGTGTGTGTGCTAGAATATATATAAACACATACACATGTATATAAATAAATATGTATATATATATATATATATATATATGTCATCATCATATTCATGTCATCATATTCATGTCATCAAACTATTTAGCGCTATATTGACATCATGTTGCTGCCTGGGTCTTTATACCTGGGTGGCTGA
>NC_061826.1:34978443-34988443 GCF_019202785.1 Penaeus chinensis | reverse complement strand
TTTTCTTCTTCTTCTTACTTTCCTTCATCTTCATCTTCTTTTCTTCTTTTTCTTCATCTTCTTCTTCTTCTTCTCCTTCTTCTTCTACTTTTCTTTTTCATCTTCTTTTTCTTCATCTTCATCTTCTTTTCCTTTTCCTTCATCTTTTTTTCTTCTTTTTTCCATCTTCCTTTTCTTCTTCTTCCACTTCTTCTTTCTGAAGCCATCCATACTCTCCGTCAAAAACAAAATTCCGAAATCCAGACTAAAAAGCAAGACCGAGAGTTTTAAAATAAATATTGGTCGTGATATAAACTTCCCCGCGAGACTGGGTGGCTCTCGGCCTTCCTCCCTCCTCAGGGCTTCCTGCCAAAGCCTGTCTGCGATGAGGCCGCCGAGATTTGCAACATTGCAACTTATCCTCTCACACTCTCTCTTTCTCTCATGTCTGTTTCACGTCTCTCTCTCTCTGTTTCTATCTCTGTCTCATTCACTTTCTCTCTCTCTCATTCACTCTCTCTCTCTCTCTCTCTCTCTCTCTCTCTACATATATATATATATATATATATATATATATATATATATATATATATCCATCTATCTATCTATCTATCTCTGTCTCTCCGACTCTCTCTCTCTCTCTCTCGCTCTCTCTATCTATCTATATATCTATCTATCTATCCATCTATCTATCTATCTATCTATTTATCTCTGTCTCTCCGACTCTCTCTCTCTCTCTCTCTCTCTCTCTCTCTCTCTCTCTCTCTCTCTCTCTCTCTCTCTCTCTCTCTCTCTCTCTCTCTCTCTTTCTCATTCACTCTCTCTCTCTCTCATTCACTCTCTTTCTCTCTTTCACTCTCTCTCTCATCATTCACTCTCTCTCTCACATTCAATCTCTTTTTCTCATTCACTCTCTCTCTCCCATCATTCACTCTCTCTCTCTCATTCACTCTCTTTCTCTCTTTCACTCTCTCTCTCACCATTCACTCTCTCTCTCATCATTCACTCTCTCTCTCTCCCTCCCCCTCTCTTTCTCTCTTTCGATCGAGAATTGCCTCTCCTTCGTAGCCTGAACTCCGGGGACTGTGTTAGACGATTAGCAACGATCGCTTCGAGAATCTTTGCCAAATTTTTAGGGAGGAAGAAATAAGGCGGTGGGTTGCTATCCGCGTAGATGGAGGGAGGGAGGGAGGGAGGGAGGGAGGGGGAGAACGGGAATGGAGGAAGAGAAGGAGGGAGGGGGAGAATGGAAGGTGAGGATGGGAGGGAGGGAGGGAGGGAGCAAGGGGAGGAGGGGAGGGAGGAAGGGAGAGAATGGAAGGGGAGGATGGAAGGAAGGGAGGGAGGGAGGGAGAGAATGGGAATGGAGAGAGGGAGGGAGAGAATGGGAATGGAGGAAGAGAGGGAGGGAGGGGGAGAATGGAAGGTGAGGATGGGAGGGAGGGAGGGAGGGAGGGAGGGAGGGGGAGAATAGAAGGGTAGGATGGGAAGGAGGGAGGGAGGGAGGGAGGGGGAGAATGGAAGGTGAGGATGGGAGGGAGGGAGGGAGGGAGGGAGGGAGGGGGAGAATAGAAGGGGAGGATGGGAAGGAGGGAGGGAGGGAGGGAGGGGGAGAATTGATGGGAGGGGAAGAATGGGAAGAAGAGAGAGAGAAAGAATGTGAGAGAGGAATAAAGATTGAAAGAAAAAAAATAAGACACAGAGAGAGAGAGACAGAGAGAGAGAGAGAGAGAGAGAGAGAGAGAGAGAGAGAGAGAGAGAGAGAGAGAGAGAGAGGAGACACACAGACAAAAAGAAAATATGATTATTATTTTTCTTCTTAACATTATTATCATTGTATTTTTTTACTACTGCGCCTACTATTATTATCGCTATTATCATTATTACTATAATCATTATTATTAGTATTAGTATTATAATGAAAATAATAATTATAATAATAATAACAACAATATAAATAATTTGTAGCAGTAGTAGTAGTATCATTATTATCATTATCACTATCATTATTATTATCATTATTATTAATATTACTATAATTGTTATTATTATTATTGTTATCATTATAATTATCATTATTATTACTATTACTATTATCATTATTATTACTATTACTGTTATTATTATTATTTTATTATTATAAGTAGTAGCATTATTATTATTATTATAATCAGTATTATTATTATTATTACTATTATTATTATTATTATTATTATTATTATTATTACTATTATTATTATCATTACTGTTATCATTATTATTGTTATTATCATTATTAGTATTATCATTATCAGTATTTTCATTATTAGTATTATCACTATTATTATTATTATTGTTATTATTATTATTATTATAATTGTTATTTTCATTATTAGCAGTATTTTTATCTTTTTTATCATAATTATTACTATTATTACTATTATTATTATTATTATTTCCATTATTATTATTTTCATTGTTACCACTACTACAATTATTATCATTATTATCATTATTATTAATGTTATTTTTATAATTATTATTATTATTATTATTATTATTATTATTATTATTATTATTATTATTATTATTATTGGTATTATTATTATCATTATTGCTATTACAGTTTTTCTTTATTATCATTATATTTAATCATCATAATTACTACTATCATAATTATAATTATCATTAGTGTTGTTTTTATTGTTACTTTTATCATTATCATTGTTACTATTATTATTTTGCTTTAAATACTGTTGTCATTATCATTATTGATATAATAATTGTAATAATGATTATGATAACAATTATAATAATAATAATAATTATTATTATTATTATTATTATTATTATCATTATTATCATTATCATTATTATTATTATTATTATCATCATCATCATTATCATTATTATTATTATTATTATCATCATCATCATTATCATTATTATTATTACTTTCATTAGTGATATTATTACAAATATTATTAGCACTGTTATTATCACTGTCATTATTACCATTATCATTATCATTATTATAGTTATTTTATTAGCATTATTATTATTGCAATTATCATTATGATTATCATTATTGTTCTTATCATTATTACTATTATCATCATCATTATTACAAATATACTAATATCATCATCATTACAATTATCATTATCATACATATTCTCACCATCATTATCATCTTCATCATTATCACTTCAATTTTCCTTATTATTATCGAAACGAAGGAGGAAGGTGGAGAGCAGCATCCCGACCGAGCCAGAGGAAGCCAGCCATCACACAGTCGTCAAACGGCCCTCAGACGGGTCCACGGCGGTTGTGATCACTCCGCCAGCCATAAGACATTACCCAAGGTTTCGTAATATTGCCTCTGTCTGTCTGCCGTTGTCTGTCTGTCTGTTTGTCTCGTCTGCCTGTCTCTCTGTCTGCTTGTCTGCAAGGGTAAGGTGGTGGTGGTGGTGGGGGGGGGGGGTGATGGGGTAGGGTGGAGGTAGGGTTAGGGGTTTGGGTGAGGGAGGGTGAGGGTAAGTAAAGGCTAGGGGCTAGGGGTTTGGGTAAGGGAGGGTAGAGGTAAGCAAAGGGTAGGGGTAGGTGTTGGGGTAAAGTGAGGGAGGGTAGAGGTAAGCTAGGGGTAGGGATTGGGGTAAAGCTGGGATGTTTGGGCGAAGGTGGGGAAGGAATAACAAAGGGGAAGGGGTTGGGACAGTGACAAGGTTATTGGGGGGGGGGGGGGGAAGAAGAGGTTTTAGAAGGCGGGGGAAGTTGGGGAGGAGAGAGAGAGAGAGTTAAATGAGGCGTTTCTTCGAGGGAATGCATTTTCTTATTATCATATTATTCTTTTCTCCCATTTCTTAATTTTTTTGCATTTCTTTTTTTTTTTACCTTCTGTTTTATTCTTTTATTCTCTCGTTTCCTTGAGTCTGATTATTTCTTTCCTTTTAGATTTCTCTTTGTATCTTTTCCCTGTATTTTCCTCCATTCTTTATCCTTATTATCACTTACAGTTTTTTCTTCTTGTCTTTTCTCCAGTATTTCTCTTATTTTGATTTTCATTAAGATCAAAATTTAAATGATTTCTGAAATAATGTGTTATCAACATTATCATTATTATTATCATCATCATTATCATTATTACCATTATTATCATTATTATTATCTGTATCGATATCATCATCATTATCAGCATCATCATCTTCATTATCAATATCATTATTATCATTATAACTACCATATCATCATTATTCTTATCGTCATTATTCAAATTGTTAACATTATTGTTATTAATGTCGTTCTAAATATGACTCTTATTACTATCATTATTAATATCATCGCTGTCCTTTTTATCGTAATCATGATTATTAGTGTTGTTATTGTCATTAATATCATCATGGTTATTATCATTATGACTTATCTACCAGCCTTTTATCAATTTCTTGACCTATTCATTCAGTTGTATATTTTCCATTTAGAATTTCAGCTTAGTTTTTCTAATCTTTTCCATTTTTCTTACTTCTTTCCGTTTATTCACTGCGGACATAAAAGCCAATTGGGTCAGTTCTATTTACACACAACTTTAATTTTGAATCCTGAGAACGATCACATATAAACAATTTTGTGATAAATTGGCTGGTGCAAATCATCCTCAAAGGGAATATATCTAGCTGCAAATTTGCCAGCAGTATTCATGTTTTCCTATAGTCTATTAACAAGTTTGATTCAGTATTAAATTCAACGCTTATAATAATGCTAAAAATATACTATAGTTACCCTTTAATACTTTCAAAGAAAGCCAAATTTGTCTTCATGCTCTATAGAAAATGTAAAATATAGAAGGTAAACTATGCTATAAATTAAAGTTTTTTCTGTATGAATGCTAACATAAGTTACTATAGCGCAACGTCATTAAAAATATAAAAAATACCTAGGGAAATAAAAAGAATGCACAGATAATATTAAAAGTGTCAACAGTAAGAGGGTTACTCTATGGTTGTTTATAGATATACATATGGCTATATAAAATAGTTTACCCTATGTATCTTATTCTAAGAAAACGGACTAATTCACATATTTAATAGAAAATGTAAAATCCTTAGGGGAAGCTTTTTCTTTCCGTTAGATTTCCCGGGTATCATATCATGATAGTTCTGAAGATAGAATAAAAATAGAAAAAACAACTGATAAATTATACTATATAAATACATCGAAAAAGGAGTGATAGAAGCAGCAATCATAGTTGTATGCGAAAATGCTTATCAGAGAGAGATAGATAGAGACAGACAGAGGCAGAGAGAGAGAGTAAGAGAGAGAAAAAGAAAGAGAGATAGATAAAGATAGATAGATAGATAGATAGATAGATAGAGAGAGAGAGAGAGAGAGAGAGAGAGAGAGAGAGAGAGAGAGAGAGAGAGAGAGAGAGAGAGAGAGAGAGAGAGAGAGAGAGAGCAGTATCGTTATCTCGTTGATTGTGTCCCCGCTCAATGCCATTCCAAAATCGCCCATGGTTTCAAGATATCGAGTTATTCGTAATATTTGATGGTCACAAAAGGGAAACATTGCAGTTGTAATTACTAATATTAATGAAAATGGCAACTAGATTGGAAATGGGGTTTGACTAAATTAGTTTATGTCATATCCATCAATATTCATATACTATATCAGATATATCAGATATATTAACTTACTCATGGGCAATTTGAATATATATCATCCTTTATAGAAACTCGAAGCATTTCCCATGTAGGTAAAAACTAATTTCAACATATTTTTGCAGATAAATGGAGTGTTTTCTAATCACTTTATTTACATCCAGTTCTTTAGTAAGCTCCTTATCAGGTTTTTATGAAAGAAAACTCATTGAGTTAAAAACGAAAATCGCTAACCTACGACCATCTTTTTCGTCTAAATTTCTTTGAATGAATGAGAGACATATGCAGTCAAATGTTTATTGTTCATCAGAGCAACAACACGATAAATACTTACCCACATCTCCCCGGGATCACTCATTCATATACTTGAAAATAAACACACATGTACGCAAAATACAGTTGAGTTTCTTGATCCTCACTCTCAATCTAAGTTACATCCTGCAATCGCATTAAGAATATCAATTATTTGGTCATTCTTATTCACCCATACAACCTGGACAACTGTTACCTCTGTATTTTTATGTCTAAAACACAAGACACCGGATTATCAAGAGTGGCACTTTGATATACTTTTAATAACATCTTCCTACTTCCCTTTGCGACCTACCCTCCCTTACCTCATTTACCTCCCAACTCCATACACATACACTTTCCAACCTAATTATTTTAACTTCCTTTCCTATTCCCTGTGTCTGCTACCTGCCCGTTCCCCCTTTCCCTTACACCTCTCTCTTTCCCTCCTACTTCTACTCCCATAAACCCTTCCCGTTTTATCTGCCTTTCCCCATCCCCCTTCCCTTCTCTTCTCCTGTTTTACCTTTTCTCCCTCCTTTTCTCCCTCTTCTCTTCTCCTTTCTGCCTTATCCTCCCATTCTTCTCCTCTCCTTCCTGTTCGTCTTCTATGTTTTCTTGGTGTTTCTCTACGGTACTTGGGGTGAAGAAAACACCGATGAAAACTAAAATAGGTTCATTGGAGATCAGTTCTGACAAAATTAAAGCGGAACTCTTCAAGTTCCTCTGCCCCACACGCCAGGCTCCATCTGAGAGTGTTACTGCCAGACTTGTGACTACAGAGATTAAATAAAATATTGTACTCTATAAATCGTACAGAGAATCTCACTCTTTCATATAGGTGATATGCTACACAGCAATATAAACTAAACATAACCTTCTATAGTTCACATGGGGTAACATATCACGCAACATGGCACTCACAATTCACATCATTATCATAACTCACTTCATTATCACAACCCCCTTTCTTTCTTCTCTTCCATCTCATTTCTTACCCTTTCACTCTTCTCATTTTCAGTGGCCTCCGCCTCCACTTCTCTTCTGACCCTTTTCTTTCCCTTTTCCTCGCTCTTCTCTTCTCCTTGCATCCCCCCTTTCCCCTTTCCTCTTTCTTCGTATCCCCTTCCCCTTTACCCTCTCTACTCCCCCCACCCCTTTCCTGTTTACGAGTCAGGGCTGAACAAATATAAATTCCATATATGTGTGGTTATTATTGTTTATCAGTTCTAGGAATTTCGGAGTTTACAAATTATCATAGTATTGGCTAGGATTTATTCAAAAAATCTTTCATTTGCATGTTGTCAATTTATTTTAAGGATTTGTTGCTCTCCTTAGCATCATCACCCACGTTCTCATCATCCTCATCCTCATCATCAATCCTCGCCATCACCATTCTCACCATGCAGCCATTGGCAACAAGCAACTGAGGTGACAAAAGCTCCTGAATAATTGAAGGAAGAGACCTGTTGGATTTTTATTTGGTGGGATTTCTGGCTTCGAAATTACCATGCATCGTTAGTCCTTAAAGCTTACTTATCGACTTATACCATGTAGCCTAATATGAATGCCAGAATAGACACCGTAATCGTCGTTTACGTGGAAACCAGTCGCACAAACTTGTTCGGGGACACTTTGAACATCCCATCGTGACCCACCTGTGAAAGGAGCATTGCCGGAGAATTAAATTGGTCCTAAAAAGTGAGCTGAACGTCGGTAGCTGAATAACTTGATTCGCTAGCCAGTTGCTCCGTACTTAACAATATCACTAAGCAATAAACTAATTAAGCAAAAAAGAGGAAAGAGAAATCTAGTTATATGTAACATGAACTATCCATAAGCAGATAGAGAAAGGATTTTCATCAGTAGGTTGGGATGATAAGGAATTTGATTCCATTGAAATAGGTTTACACGGAACAGATCACCATTTACGGCCAAGAGCTGCTTGCAAGAACAACAAATATTGAGTTAGTTGGCCAAGCTTACATCGATGAAGAGGGTAGAAAATTAACTCAGTCCAGATACAAGCAAGTTTCCAAAAGGTTTAAATGCATATATTTGAAAGAGAAGAACATATGTTATAATACTTTTAAGAACTTATAACTTACTCTAATACTTATAACAACTTATAAGTTAACCTAAGACTTATAACAACTTATAACTTAACATAAGACTTATAACATACTATTATATTTTTAACAACTTATAACTTACTATAACAAAGAGGGGATGACAATGACATGAAAATTATAATATCAATAATAATATGTTTCTACTACTGCTACTAAGCTACTAATACTAAGATTTAAGAAATGATTACAATGGTAATGCTTGTCATTACAATCAGTAATAATAAAAATAATAATGGCAACACTAATAAAAAATTAAGAAAATAACAGTAAGAAAAAAAAAAAAGTTGCAATATTAGAAATAGCAATAATAAGAAAAAATAAAAATAATGATGAAGATAGTAATGAAAATAACAATAACAACAATGACGAAAATTATGAATACAATAAAAAATAACAACGATAATAATGATGATAATAATAATGATGATAATAATAATGATGATAATAATAATGATGATAATAATAATGATGATAATAATAATGATGATAATAATAATGATGATAATAATAATGATGATAATAATAATGATGATAATAATAATGATGATAATAATAATGATGATAATAATAATGATGATAATAATAATGATGATAATAATAATGATGATAATAATAATGATGATAATAATAATGATGATAATAATAATGATGATAATAATAATGATGATAATAATAATGATGATAATAATAATGATGATAATAATAATGATGATAATAATAATGATGATAATAATAATGATGATAATAATAATGATGATAATAATAATGATGATAATAATAATGATGATAATAATAATGATGATAATAATAATGATGATAATAATAATGATGATAATAATAATGATGATAATAATAATGATGATAATAATAATGATGATAATAATAATGATGATAATAATAATGATGATAATAATAATGATGATAATAATAATGATGATAATAATAATGATGATAATAATAATGATGATAATAATAATGATGATAATAATAATGATGATAATAATAATGATGATAATAATAATGATGATAATAATAATGATGATAATAATAATGATGATAATAATAATGATGATAATAATAATGATGATAATAATAATGATGATAATAATAATGATGATAATAATAATGATGATAATAATAATGATGATAATAATAATGATGATAATAATAATGATGATAATAATAATGATGATAATAATAATGATGATAATAATAATGATGATAATAATAATGATGATAATAATAATGATGATAATAATAATGATGATAATAATAATGATGATAATAATAATGATGATAATAATAATGATGATAATAATAATGATGATAATAATAATGATGATAATAATAATGATGATAATAATAATGATGATAATAATAATGATGATAATAATAATGATGATAATAATAATGATGATAATAATAATGATGATAATAATAATGATGATAATAATAATGATGATAATAATAATGATGATAATAATAATGATGATAATAATAATGATGATAATAATAATGATGATAATAATAATGATGATAATAATAATGATGATAATAATAATGATGATAATAATAATGATGATAATAATAATGATGATAATAATAATGATGATAATAATAATGATGATAATAATAATGATGATAATAATAATGATGATAATAATAATGATGATAATAATAATGATGATAATAATAATGATGATAATAATAATGATGATAATAATAATGATGATAATAATAATGATGATAATAATAATGATGATAATAATAATGATGATAATAATAATGATGATAATAATAATGATGATAATAATAATGATGATAATAATAATGATGATAATAATAATGATGATAATAATAATGATGATAATAATAATGATGATAATAATAATGATGATAATAATAATGATGATAATAATAATGATGATAATAATAATGATGATAATAATAATGATGATAATA
>NC_061826.1:34963443-34973443 GCF_019202785.1 Penaeus chinensis | reverse complement strand
AGATAGATAGATAGATAGATAGATAGATAGATAGTTAGATAGATAGATAGATAGATAGTGCCACTTTAATGAGATCAGAGTTAGAAGGAGCTATAAAAGAAATAAGAAATGCACCAGGAGAGGATAGGACTGCTATGGAGTTAGTTAAGGCAGGAGGAGTGGTATCTGTTCAAAGAATGAATTTCTTTATCAAGGTTAACGAAGGGGAATGTGTACCTGTAAAGCTTAATATTTATAAAGTAAAAAAAGAGAGACCTTGCTAACTGCAAACCAATTAACCTGTCATATAAATCGTTTATGAAAGCAATAAAAAAAGTAAAATTTCAAGCACATTTAACGAAGCACGACGCAGCATATTCAGTAATTCAGTAATAGATTCAGTAATAGATCCCCTCCACAGAGTGTCACATTTATAAATACAAAAAGAAGAAAAAAAATAAGATAACTAAAAACACATAAAAATACCACTCTGCATGGCATTGAAAGAATATTGGATGGCTCTTCACTTCCATCAAACATGAATTAATATTCGAAGCCCTAAATTCTCCAGACGCACAAAGCTAATATATCAACAACACCAAGGAAGCGTACAGAGAAGATACTATGGGAATACATGTGGGCAGTTTGAGTGAGAAAAAGGCGTCAGGCAGGGAGACACACTGTCACCAATCCTATCCTATTGACGGCTTCTCCACAAGAAATCTATAGAAGAGCTGGACTGAACCACAGAATAGGAGCAAACCTTGAAAACCTTGGCAGCTTAAAAGGTTTACGGATGGCATAATGTTTTCCAGTACAAGGGAAGAGCCTTAGGAAATGCTAATATCTCTGAATGAGGATGACAAACAGAAAGCGAAGATTATGAGTAACAGAGTAGGGAATAATAGGCCTAGGAGAAAAATAATTACCGATGACTAATTGTTGCAAGGAGTTGGGAAATACAAATAATATTATTTTAGAAAATGATAATGCACCAGAGAACAGAATGGAACCAAATATAAATCAGAGAAAACCAAACGTAAAATACCTATCTATCTAAAAAAAAAAAAAAAAAAAAAAAAAAAAAAAAAAAAAAAAAAGGAATGCACGTATGTCATATGGGACATGGAACAAAAACTTAGATTTTGACAAAAAGCTAGCAGGCGCTCAAAAAAATATGGAAAGATCAGTGACTGGAGTTTCAAAAAGAGACAGAATTAGAAATCAATTAGAAAATAAAACCAAAATAAATGATACGATAAATAAAATTCGGAAAGTCGAAGGGAATATGTTAAACCTTTTGGATAGGGAAAAAAAAGTAAACACCGAGAGAAGGAAAAGGCTCAAGAGAAAGGCCCAAAAATGGTGGTGAGAAGAGATCGAAAGAAAAGAGGGCTGGCATGACCGAGATAAAATTGGAATAGAGGCCACTGGAAGGGTTTGCGGAGGCCGGCCGCCTATAGGGGCACAGGCTATATATTTATCTTATGCATATATATATCTACATATCTATTTGTCTGTTTACCTTTCTCTGTCTATTTATCTATCCTGTATCTGTCTGCCTATCTATCTATCTATCTGTCTATTTATCTATCCTGTATCTGTCTGCCTATCTATCTATCTATCTGTCTATATATATATATATATATATATATATATATATATGTCTGCCTAATCTAGCTAGCTATCTATATTTCTCTATCTCTCTATATCTATCTTTCTAGTGAGAATGAAGAGTGAGACTAGCACAGCTGTAAGGGATATAAATAGATCACTGCGGCGTCTCTTCGGCGTTTGAAAAGACAAAAGTGAACTTAATTTGAGGGCAATTATTCTATGGAATTGATTTTCATTGTTCTCAAATTGCAAAGTTTAGATTACCAATATATACGTTTCACATGCCATTACTTCCTTTAGCAGTATGCGCAATTTTTCTCTATATACATATACATATCTATATACATATACACATATATATCTACAACCATGAACCTGTGACCATGTTAAGTATTTTTATGCTATTGATTTTGTATATGTATGGGGTATAGCTGAGGAGTCGAGGCATTGTAGAAGCCTGTTTTGTTCATGGTGGCAGAGTAAAGTATTGTGGGAGAAGGGGCCCAGCGGGAGGCCCATTGCTACCCCATTGGCTTAAGTGTACGAGCAGGAATTGAAAGAAAATACAGACTGGTGGGTTGATTTATCTTTTCTGAAGTTGTCTATCTTTAAACTAAATCTATTAAGATGAGTAGTATCTGTATTGTTAATTATCTCGGTGTTTTCACGAGGGAAAATGTTATTTTATTTTCAAAAGAGTGAACATTTCAGGTTGTATACTGATTGGTAGATAAATGGGAAATTGTAAGAAAAAAATAACATTATAAAGGTACCAATCGAGGAGAAAAATAGGTTTTAGAAGCAATATTATTGTTGAAAAAGGAGTTTGCAAGAAATCATAGGTGTTTTCATTAATAGCTAATTAGACAGTGCGAAATAGTTTATTTGTTAGTAGATGCTTCAATAGGGATTTGTTTGAATTTCATACAGTCGTGGTGGATATCAAGGCTCAATGAAAATTAGTGTCTATATTCATTTTGTCCGTAAGTATATGTTTTGCTTTATTGTGTTCTTGTATGTTTGTATCATCTTCACAATTTAGGTTTATGAAAATTGTCTGTATTACTTTTATATATTAAACTATATCCAGTCAAACATTTGGACCACCTGTTATATTGTCTGACTGCCTTTTGTCCTCGTTCCATGTTACAGTATTAATGATGACTACTCTTCGAAACGTTTTCATATGTACAGTCAAAAAAATCGTTACCTTTCCTTGTGGTCAATGAGAAGCTGAGCACTTTTTTCGTGTTGGGGCGGGGCGTCTTGTTAGCCCCTCCCATGGCTAGTGTTGTCATATGACAGCGGGTTTGTAATGCTCCAAATGAGGATATAAATGCTTCAGATGGATTGGCAAATGCTTCACCCCGAGATTGTCCTGTTGCCACACCCGCCTAAATCACCAGCTTTAAACCCCATAGAGTTTGTTTGGGCAGCTATGGGAAGGCAGATGCCCCTCAGTCGAGTCGGTGTCATCCAAAACGCACTGCCTGCATGGGAACGGCTGCACAGCGATAAAGGGCAAAAATAGCGACGGAACTAGTGGCATCGACGCCGCGAGATTCGAAGGCTGTTTTAGCGGCAGGGGAAGGGAATACAAATCATTGAAATTATAAACCCATATTTCTTTCATTTTAATTAACACACGCTAATATTAAAGAACAAATATATATCATTATAAAGAAGTTTATGCTAACAGTTGAACTTCATTATACTCCGAGAGGGATGCACAAAAATAAACATGGGAAATAACATTAGAAGACATGACCGCTCATTTGTCTTACAGCGACATCGGATAAACCAGAAAAAGATGAAATGATGATTACCAAATTTTGACTTTTATACTTGTAAAGACAACATTACTCTATGATAGGCATTGTGTGAGTGGAAAATGTTTCGAAATGTTTCTTATACCTAATTAGTGTGGCTGAAAACTGAATTCGACTTCCCAGGAGAAACAAGCATGAAATCATAGAAAATGGAGACTGTAGGAAAGATTTACACTTCTATACAGCCCTTGTTTTAGCTCAAGTCCAAAGTACTGCATAAACATGTGTAAACTGTTATAGAAATAGACTTTTAGATACAACAACAGTGATCTCTGGAGCGTCAGCATATATCCATCTCTCCCTTAGTTCTAAACAATTGCGGAAAATATAAACTTCAGCGAAAATGTCTTCTCCATCAGCGCCATCGCTTGGTCTCTAATTGCGTTTTTCTTTACTTTTCCGTGTCTTTTTCCCTTTTTTCTTTCTTATTTTTCACTGCGCACGGTGCCACTAGACATTATTGTATTACTTTTTATATTTTGTGTACAAATGATCAAATTTGTGTTTTACTAATTTTTAATTACCCCAGCACATACATAATAATGTTACTGTATCGCAAACCCTATATTCGCAGGATCACGGTGCTACCTGGCTTGCCTCGCTATTCCACAACACTTCGTCGATTTTTCATATTAGTTGGTGCAAAGGGTAATAATAGGGTTTTTTTTTCCTGATGGTACACTAAAATCTTTGCAACGGTGTTAGTGTAAAGGAATAATGAAGGATTCCGTCTCAAATTATTACGAATTAAGATAATTTATTTTGCTTCATCGTCAACACAAGAATTGCTCCATTTATTTTCGTTTAGTTTTGTCATTTGTTGGCCACAGTGACGCTCGAGTTATCCGAACGCTCTACAAAAACGCTTGTTTTGAATCCACGAAGGCCTCGAGCCACGAGGTACGCCGTGCGCTGCGTAGATTTTGACCATTCATGTTTTGAGAAGATTTAAGCTGGCCACACTATAAATCAACTATTTCTATTATTAATGACGTACTGTTCACATATTTGAGCATATGTTGATAACAATGTTGTGTCTTTTATGTGAAATATAACTTATGTGAGATCATGTGATATAAGTATTTGTCATTCCTACAGTTTTCTGATATTTCTGTGAAGTTTTATTTTAGTTAATTACCAAAGAATTTTTTTTGTTCATATATAAAAATATCTAGTCTTTAGTAGTTGAAATTACATAAAATGCTTTAATATCTCAGGAAGTGACCTAAAGTAGTGTAGAGAATAGGAATTAATTTGCTTGTGTAATGATAAAAGGATGCTTGTCTATCAGTATTTCTTTATAAATCTACATTTATTTATTCTTAATATTTCTATATAATATTGTGCAATTAGCATTTGATATTTGTATATTTTTCTACTTCATATTGTGTAAATATGTGTGCAGTATTTATTTTCGTGTGTGTGTCGGCTATGGCATTATTGTCTCTACGCACTCACGTATAGAGTGTCAATGCCTGTGCGAAAAAATGTGAGGAGCAAGCTGCCGCCCATGCGGTAGGCTCCCTCCCTCCAGGCAGCTGATGGATCCAAAGGAATGGCATAGACTTATACGGTCTGGCACCAGCGGCGTCGCAGGAGTTGCTAGAACGAGGTGGCAAGCGACAACGAACTACCTCAGGGACCCAAAGTCTTTTTCATCTTATAGAAGCCACAAGGGAGTGCCAGCTGCATTGAGAAAAGCTTGCTCCTCTCATTCTATTGCCCAGGCATTGACTCTACCTACACGGGAGTGGGTAGAGACAATAATGCCATACTCGACATTGACTGATGGTAGCCTTCGATATGAGTATAATATGTAAGTGTATGTGTGTGCACAATCTTATATATTTATATATATATATATGTATTTATGTATATGCATATACATGTATATACATATATATATGCATCTATGTATAAATTTGCCCTTGCATTTGGGAAGAAGTACATTTAATTTTGTACTTCCATGCTTATCCGGACTGCAAGGACCGTTTCTTTCTGATTATCTTTTCGTTTCTGGTTGTTATTTGATTTTATTTTCCATTTCAGTTTTATTTCTTTGTTGACTTTTATGTATATGTACGTATCTTTCCCATCATCCACTTCTTTCTGTATATCTATCAATTTATCAAATCTATCTTTCATACTTAAATATAACCTTGAATCACCTGTAATGATTTTAAATATAAATCCAGAAATGAAATGAAATTGCAAATGCTGCAGATATTAAATTTCTAACTTTTGACAGTTACAAGCATCAATAGTGTTGACTTTCATGAAGCTGGAGTGATTATTCTCTCTCTCTCTCTCTCTCTCTCTCTCTCTCTCTCTCTCTCTCTCTCTCTCTCTCTCTCTCTCTCTCTCTCTCTCTCTCTCCACATTCACACACATACACTGACACACACACATATGTGTGCGTGTATGTTTGTTTTTGTCTGTGTTAACGCACATTTGTGGATTAGGCCGCCGGAACTTATTTGCCTTGTTTACCTTACAGACTAGCTTATATCATTTAAGTACCTTGGCCTTTATGCATATGTGTGTGTGATAAGAAATTCGTCAAAAATAGGTTTTGGTGTAATTCTCAACTTGAATGCTAGTTCCCCTAAAGTGGCATTGCTTTGTTTAAAAGAGTCGTTTGCTTACAAGTGAGAAGGAGAGTGCACCAGACAGTAATTGAATGCTTACTTTGCCATTCATTTCCTCTACACAAGTAACCTTTAAGTAGCATATTACAATATCGGTTATACCCGTTTCGCGTTTCCCAACCACAATCCCGGGATAAACAGCGGGCAGGAGCTGTACTTCAAAAGCGGTTTTCCCCAGTCCTCTCTTTCACAGATGACCTTTGTGAGATTTGACTTTTAAATTAAAAGATAATCATTTACCTAGCTATATATTTTAGCGACTGTTAATGAAAAATAAAGCTATAATTACGAGTAATATGTTCGTTTCAATGACAGCTAGTAATTGAAACCGGTGATTATTCATTAACTTGAATCGTGTGCCATACTGCTTATGCCATATTGTATTTTTTTGTGTGATACTTTACAAACTTATATTACTTTTATGTATTGTAAATCCATTGAAGTGAATAACAAACTGGAAATAAAAATTGTTATCATCATGATCTTTCTTATCTAATGAGTAGGTGAGCTTAACTTTGCGCGGGGATGTGCTTGTGTGTTACTGTTCGTATTATAAAGTATTGCCTTCTTTATATAATGATGGGTACTTAGTAAGTCATGGTATCAAAGAGGTAAAAGGTTCCTGGAAAGTTTCATCCTATAATATTCCCTCTTTGCAATTTATTCAACTGATACGAACTACAGCATGTAGGGGGTTTGGATCGAAAAAGGTATACACTGACTCACTGGGCTATGGTATCCTAAATTCTGAGCATACTGATGAAGGTGTCAGTGGGAAAAAAATATTTTTCATGGCCACATACCTTGTCTCCCCCTCCCCCTCCCCACATACAAGCACACGAGTACACAGCTTGTTTTAGAACTGGAAATTCAAAACAATAGTTAATCGAGTTTAATATACAAACAAGCACACACGCTTCAAATAAGATATCCCTGTAAACCACTTAATGTAGCACTATAAAAGGGTAAATTAACATTTTCATTCTTAACAGGATAAGTAAACTTGATCCCGAGATATTTTCTCATCATCATACTCGAGGGCACCAAGAAGGATTCATGGATTCTGCGATTGAAAAGAAGCTAATTTACTAAAAGTTGGGACGGTATGCTTTTCCTGGAATCTCTGCATATTTCAGGGTGATTATCTGATTTTTATTTTCTACTACCACAATACCGAAAACTTCCCTCAGCCCAGCAATGAAAAGTACAATCATCTCTTCCTCCACCACCCTGGTTCCTCGTCGTCGATATCTAATAATGGAAAGACCACCTCAAGCCCCCACCTCCCTCCCCCCCCCCAAAAAAAAAAAAATGTCAGCCATTGTTCACTGCAGCCCACCTAGTAGTACTAAATACACTTAAAGTCATCATGCGAAAAGACGGTGATGTGATGATGCAACTTCCGACCCCCCACCCCCCTCTTCGTTCTAACGGCGCCTTGAACGTTACCGCTGTCTCTGTGGGAACCATTGACATAGGCCATGATATCATCACTGATGGTATGTCGTCCAAAAGTTTGTTATAGCACAAGGATTGCAATATTAGTCAATTTATTTTCCTATGCTAATAAATTGTTATTAATGTTATTGTTATTTTAGGAATATGTAGATATTCATCCACTTTCATGAGTGTATGTTAAAAAGGTATCATTTCTCTCCTTGCTAGATTACACACACACACACACACACACACACACACACACACACACACACACATATATATATATATATATATATATATATATATATATGTGTGTGTGTGTGTGTGTGTGTGTGTGTGTGTGTGTGTGTGTGTGTGTGTAGGTATGTATATATATTATCCCCTTTTGGGATTAATATCCATTTAGAGTAACTCATTTATTTTTTGTACTTTGATGCTTGTTCTGGACTGCAAAGACCGTTTCTATCTGATTATCTTTTCATTTCACGTCGTATTTTTTCCCCTCTGTTTGGTTTCGGTTTTATCCTCTTCTTTTTCTCTTTCTGTTTATCAGTGTACGTAATAAATATATTTTTCATGCTAAAATATGACCTTGAATCATCTGTGATAACTTTTAAAATATATTCAGATATGAAATTAAATTGCACATTCAAGTGAACAGATTTTAAACTTTTGACGATTAAAAGCATCGATAGCGCTGAGGAGTATCTCTCTCTCTCTCTCTCTCTCTCTCTCTCTCTCTCTCTCTTTCTCTCTCTCTCTCTCTCTCTCTCTCTCTCTCTTTCTCTCTCTCTCGTGTAAACACACACACACACGCGCATATATGTGTATGTCTTCACGTATGTGTGATAAAAAAAAAAAATCATTAATTATAGGTTAAGGTGTAATTTTCAGCGTGGTTGTTCTTTCCCCTTAGACGTTGCTCTGTTTATAAGGGACGTTTCCTTCAGTGAGAAGGCAAAAACACAGACAGTTATTGATTTTTTACTTTGCCATCCATTTCTTCTATGCAAGTAACGTGTAAGTAGCATATTACAGTATCGTCTTATACCCTTTCCAACCCAGAACCCCTGAATGAACAGTGGGCAGGAGCTGTACTTTTTTGTTTTAAATGATTAATTCGAGTTAAAAGCGGTTTCCATAAGTCCTCTCTGTGCGCGCCTATTTCACAGACCTGATTTCTTAACCTGTGTGTTTTGGTGAATGGAATGTGAATTACGAGACCGTAATATGTTTGTTTCAAGGACTAATACCAAATCTGGTATTGAAAACGGTAATGGTGAGAGGCCCTCGACTTTTGACTGAAATCAAGTGCGTAGAAATGCATATATCTTATAATCTTTTAACCTAGAGTGAATAAATATAGCATATGTAAACAGAATGGATCTCCACTATGCAAAGCTATCTGTGCGTGTGTGTGTAAGAAAGATGTTTAAATAGGTGGCTTTGCAGAAAAATACACATTACTAGCATCATACAGTATATTTAATCACACAAAAAATAATAAAGCCTACATAGAATGTAACTGCTTTGTGAAGACGGGACAGCATTACCGTGCCAAATCAGCGTACAAACAAAAGCAGTTAATAGAATTAACTGAAACAATTTAAATGAGAAAATAGTACAGCAACATGTGGTATTCATTTTCCATTCTGCTCCTTTCCCGTTTTGTGTGTCACTTCCAGAGGAGAAAGAAATATTAAGGGGCCGTCGTCGTTGTGGTAGTTGTAGTTGAACTGGAAGTTGTAGTGGTTGAAGTTGAACTGGAAGTTGTAGTGGTGGAAGTGGAAGTTGTAGTAGTTGAAGTTGAAGTGGAAGTTGTAGTGGTTGAAGTTGAAGTGGAAGTTGTAGTGGTTGAAGTTGAAGTGGAAGTTGTAGTGGTTGAAGTTGAAGTGGAAGTTGTAGTGGTTGAAGTTGTAGTGGTTGAAGTGGAAGTTGTAGTGGTTGAAGTGGAAGTTGTAGTGGTTGAAGTTGAAGTGGAAGTTGTAGTGGTTGAAGTTGAAGTGGAAGTTGTAGTGGTTGAAGTGGAAGTTGTAGTGGTTGAAGTGGAAGTTGTAGTGGTTGAAGTGGAAGTTGTAGTGGTTGAAGTGGAAGTGGAAGTTGTAGTGGTTGAAGTTGAAGTGGAAGTTGTGGTAGTTGAAGTGGAAGTTGTAGTGGTTGAAGTGGAAGTTGAGGTAGAAGTGGAAGTTGAGGTTGAAGTGGAAGTTGTAGTGGTTGAAGTGGAAGTTGTAGTGGTAGAAGTTGACGTGGAAGTTGTAGTGGTAGAAGATGAAGTGGAAGTTGAGGTTGAAGTGGAAGTTGTAGTGGTTGAAGTGGAAGTTGAGGTTGAAGTGGAAGTTGTAGTGGTAGAAGTTGAAGTGGAAGTTGTAGTGGTAGAAGTTGAGGTGGAAGTTGTAGTGGTAGAAGATGAAGTGGAAGTTGTAGTGGTAGAAGTTGAGGTGGAAGTGGAAGTTGTAGTGGTAGAAGTTGAGGTGGAAGTGGAAGTTG
>NC_061826.1:34935943-34943443 GCF_019202785.1 Penaeus chinensis | reverse complement strand
CACGCCAAAGATGTGTTCCAATGAAGGTGGCGTCTGCATTAATCTGATGGACGAATGTGCTGGAAAGGCCAATGAGTCTTTATGTAGGAACGAGAACTGCAAGTGCTGTATAAAACACGAATGCCCTAACACACCACTGATGTGTTCCAACGAGGGTGGCGTCTGCATTAATCTGATGGACGACTGCGCTGGGATAGCTAACGAGTCTTTATGCAGGAACCAGAACTGCAAATGCTGCATGAAGCAGCAATGCAGCAACACAGAGATGTGTTCCAGTGCAAATGGAGTTTGCATAAACATAATGGATGACTGCGCTGGCCAGTCAGATCCTTTACTATGCGATGACGACCACTGTACATGTTGCATTCCAGGTGAGTAACTGGGAAAACCAGTGACATTGTTTTTGCTTTTTATGTTTTTTTTTTTTTTTTTTTTTTCCAAATAAGCAATTATTCTTATTTCTTTACTTCACTCCTTGGATTCTAGAATTGATTATCAAACAGTGTGTATACATATGGATGTATGCATATGTATATATATGTATATATGTATGCATATATGTAAATATATATAATATATATACATATATATCGGTTCAGTTTAACAATGTACCCCTTCTCGAGCTAAACTTCGACCCTTTTTCCTCCTCGTTAGATTTTCATCACTGTTATTACTGAACCCTTTTCAGAGAAAATTTACTGAAAAAAATCATAATAAATTGTACAGACTGACCGGAATGAAAAGGTGGGCGGGGCTGAATGACGTCATAAGTTTTAGCACCATGAGATACCAGACGTAGCCAGATAATTAGATAATTAGATGCTTTAAAGAGTTCGAATTACCAGAAGTAAAGCAAATTACTTAATGGAAAAAAGTCATTTATTTTGTTACTACCACTCTTTATGAGTTCCTTGGAGAAGTACCTTTTGGATAAGCGAACATACTATAAAAAAAATCCAGTAAAGGAAAACAAATATTCCACTTTTATTTATATTAACGAATTATTTAAGGATAAAAGTCAATTTGTTTATTATTATTTATTAATTACTTTAATTATTTGTCTTTTTTGTCAAATAACAGAGTGGCAGTACCACCTTTTATAAATACTTGGATAAGTACTTTAAAATCACAAAAAAAAAAACACTTTTCAAACAACTGAAATTCATAAGTAAGGTACACAAAGGCTTTCTCATAATCATCATCAGAATTGATACAAATACTATCACTATTACCGATGATCATCATTGTTATTATAATTATTATTAATATCACTGTTATTATTACTACATGTCTTAGGTTGGCACTGTTATTAGGTTATAACAATCGTAAGGCCATTCCAATAATTATAATAATATTTTTTATAATCATTACCATTATCATAATCATTGTCATAATCATAACCGTTACCATCACCATTATCATGATAATCATTATTATCATCAGGTTTTCAACTAATTATCTTTATTATTACTATCAAGATTATCATCAGCCTGATGCTAATGACCTTAGCCGTTGACGCGGCAGATAATCTTAAATAATCAATCAATCATCACAACCCATTACAAAAAATTAGTAAACGCGAGAATGTATCAATAGAAAGAGAGATTCATTATTTTCTCAGCTAATGACCTGATGTCGAATAAACAGTTACTATGCGTTCTTGTGGTTGCAGATACGACAACTGCGGTCTCCACGACAACTACTTCCACCTCGACGTCCACTACAACTTCCCCCCTACCTACTACCACAACTTCAACCTCTACTACGACTTCAACTTCAACTTCAACCTCAACTTCAACCTCTACTACGACTTCTACTTCAACTTCCACCACAACTTCAACATCTACTTCTACTACAACTTCAACATCTACTTCTACTACAACTTCAACATCTACTTCTACTACAACTTCAACATCTACTTCTACTACAACTTCAACATCTACTTCTACTACAACTTCAACCTCTACTTCTACCTCAACTTCAACATCTACTACAACTTCTACTTCAACTTCAACTTCCACCACAACTTCAACATCTACTACGACTTCTACTTCAACTTCCACCACAACTTCAACCTCTACTACGACTTCTACTTCAACTTCTACCACAACTTCAACCTCTACTTCTACCACAACTTCAACATCTACTACGACTTCTACTTCAACTTCCACCACAACTTCAACGTCTACTTCCACAACTTCAACATCTACTTCTACCACAACTTCAACATCTACTACGACTTCTACTTCAACTTCCACCTCAACTTCAACGTCTACTTCCACCACAACTTCAACGTCTACTTCCACCACAACTTCAACATCTACTTCTACCACAACTTCAACCTCTACTACGACTTCTACATCAACTTCAACATCTACTTCTACCACAACTTCAACGTCTACTTCTACTACAACTTCAACTTCTACCACAACTTCAACTTCTACCACAACTTCAACTTCTACTTCTACCACAACTTCAACTTCTACTTCTACCACAACTTCAACTTCTACCACAACTTCTACTTCTACCACAACTTCAACTTCTACTTCTACCACAACTTCAACCTCTACCACTTCTACTACTACAACTACAACCTCCACCTCTACATCTACCACAACTACAACCTCAACAACTTCCACTACAACCACAACAACTACCAGGTTGCCTACCACCAATTTTCAAACGACACCCCAACCCACTCTGGCGAACACAACCTCGTCTCCATAAAAGTCTCTTCATGTATTTTCTTCGTGTTTAACAGTAAACTTTTTAACCCTGCAATATGTGCCCAAAACCACCTCTCTTGAAGGAGGAAATACTATACCAACTGCCTTGAAAGGGTTAAGTTTGTAAAAGAAACAGAAAGAAAGGGGTATTCCTACTCTTTTTCTAAATATCGTTATATCTGAGAACATCCGAAGATTATTATTATTTTTTTTTTTTTTTTATCTTGATTTATTGTGCATCTCTTTCTCGAAGCATAATTTTGCGATTCGGTTTGCAATATACCTGGAAATAATATGATTGGAAAATATGGCTGTTGGTTTTAATATTCCTGAATCTCATTTGATCGAGGTACGTGGTCATTATTTTACATATTTAGTTTATTCGTTTGTTCATCTTCATTTATGAAACGTGAAAGACAGAAATAGACTGAATGACTGAAAACAATGAATGAATCTTCGTCACCATCCAAAACAATATAACTCGTGGTCGGGACTAATCACTTTTTCAACAAATGTTATTAATTATAAAACATTTTCTGTGGGTCTGACCAGTAGTTTCGAATTCTCTTAAAAACATAAAAAGGTAATCTTGCAAATAATAATTCGGCAATTCATTAATAAGCACCGATTTGCGGATGAAGACTAACAGCGTTTTAACCCGAATTCTTGCTCCAAGAACTGCGCCGTTTGCTTCCGAAACCGACGTTAAAGCAAGCGCTAATTCGCACGAATGACTCTGGTGTCAAGCCTGAAAAAGTCTTTGCTTAAACTCACGTATCTTCCACACTAAACATTTTAAATCAATACATCTACCGTAACATCTTTACGAAGCATGATATTTTCACGTAGATGCATATAAAGTGTCTCCAATACAGCGACACACCTATCCGATTGGCAACAATGACACTCTTGTGCTATCAAAACAAACATTGGCTGACAGATTACCATACAGTATGACATAACATTAATAACAAAAATACGAATGATAATAAAAAATATTATTCTTGTCACTATCTTAGGCACTGTCATCTTTATTATTATTATTATTATTATTATTATTATTATTATTATTATTATTATTATTATTGTTGTTATTGTTATTGTTATTATTATTATTAAAACGCTGTTACTTATGATGGTGATAATGACAATAATAATAAAAATAATGATAATAGTGAAAATCATAATAATAATAAGCTAATAACAATTCATTACAGGAACAGCAAAAAGAAAGGAAAGTTAAAGAAACAGTGAACGAAGACCCCAGGGATCGCCCAGTAATATAGTTTATTTACTGAATGATATGAATCATTGATACACATATTCTCTAGGATGCCTAACACTGTTGGTATGTAATGTATTGCATACAGTAATATACAAGTCCTCTTTACACCATTCAATTTTCCTTGAAGTGCTTTTATTCAAAATCGTTTAGTATGAATACTCCTATTATAATTTATGTTATGATATAGTATTATTTGCTTATCAAATACAAAATATAAATATATATATATTTGTGTGTGTGTGTGTGTGTGTGTGTGTGTGTGTGTGTGTGTGTGTGTGTGTGTGTGTGTGTGTGTGTGTGTGATTATTATCTGCGTTAGTCTTACGAATGATAAAAGCATTTATATTAAAAAACCTAAATGCAGTATTAAAGACATTTATTCAAGTTAATTCTTGCAATTGTCAAGCCATAAAGATATATGATCAGAACTGTTTTCATACTATAAACTATGGTCATCAGAAAAAAGTAGATTATCTTTCCATATCTATTTATATTGAAAACAAAATGTAACAGAATGCCAATCATGACATGATCAGTGTTACATTTGTGGTCAACTAAGTTAATAGAGGGTTACAACGCTGCGAAAAGGAATAATAATAATAATAATAATAATAATAATAATAATAATAAACACCAGTTTCTTGTGATACTGAAATAACAAAAGATGAAATTTAAATCAGTCTATACAAGGGACTCAATCAGCACCAAAGGGCATGCGCGCAGTGATACAAACGATGCTGCAGCAAAGGCCAACAAACACGTTCTGAGTGTATCCTGACAAGATAATGTGTGACTCCGGGCACATTCCTCCTCTCTCTGAATCTGTCCAAGTGAAACACCTTAGAGTGGTTACTAGAGCGACGAGGAATTTTAAAGTGGAACCGTAGGATAGCCATAACAAGCCTATGGTCAGTGCCACAGAACTGCAGCAAGTGAGAGACTGATTCTACACCATTGCGCATTCTACAGTTTTATTATTATTATTATTATTATTATTATTATTATTATTATTATTATTATTATTATTATTGCCTGTAAAATGCCTTGTGCAGTAAACAAAATGCATGATGCAGAAATGCTGATGTTGATGATTGTATTTGAGCAAACAACTAATACAAGGCAGATACAACGGAAATCAAGTGACCAAAACTGTCTCTTTTTGCCTTTGACTTGCTACTGGCTAAAGTGATAAGGAAAGTCGCATACATAAGTGGGCTCAAATAAACACCGCAATCATTTTGGAAATCGACTTGCCTTTACAGTAACTCGAATTACATGGTGCTAGGTTGGGAGCCCGCAGACATTTTCTCCGGGGAATCGGAAATGAATGTGACGTCATTTCGCATCACAGAAGGTATTCATTTATATAGATAGATAGATAGATAGATTTATATTGTTTATATTAGATAATGTCGCACCAAACAATTTTTTTTTACTTTTTTATATCATAAAGCCTATGTTCTGGGCCTACGCTTTTTCATGGAAATATGTAAATAGGCCTATAACCTGGGCCAATAGTTTTTCATTCAATTATATATATATATTTATATATATATATATATATTCATATATATAAATATATATAGATATATTATAGATATATTATTTATATATATACACATATATAGATAGATAGATAGATATATTTATGTATGTATGTATGCATGGATATATACATATGTATATACACACATTCATATGTATATAGATATGAATATATATATATATATATATGTGTGTGTATATATATATAAAATATATATAATGTACTTATGTATATATGTACATGAATATATACATATATATATATATATATATATATATATATATATATATATACATACGCATATACACCTATGTGTATATATATATATATATATATATATATGTGTGTGTGTGTGTGTGTGTGTATACATATGTGCATATATATATATATATATATATATATATATACATATACATGTGCGTGTGTGTTTGTGTATAGAAGTATGAACATATATATATGTATATATGTATATATATATATATATATATATATATACATACATTTATATGTACTATTTATGCACATACATATATATACTATTTATGCACATACATATATATATACTATTTATGCACATACATATATATAAACACACCCATTATACATATGTACACACATATATATGTATACATACACACACATTATATACATATATGTGTATGTATATGTATATCTATGTGTATATATATATATATATATATATATATATATATGTGTGTGTGTGTGTGTGTGTGTATATATATATACACATATGTATATACATGTGTGTGTATATGTATATATATATATATATATGTGTGTGTGTGTGTGTGTGTGTGTATAAATCTATATACATATATATAATTGTATATACATATATATAAATATATATACATATATATAAATATATACATATATATACATATATACGTATGTACACAGAATGAGGCTGCTTCTGTTACTACTGTCATCCCTGTGGATCAGCCTCTTCCATGAAACCAAGAGGTGATTACATTATTGCACCTTTAGACTGTATAAACCCTTGTTGTTATAGAGAAAACTAGTCATACTAATAATAGTTATACCTTTTTATTCAAATTTCGCCCCAAATTGCTGTCAGAATTCCGTTAATTTATGATAAACTAAACTTGTTATGTGATTTGCATCAAGTGTTTCCACGGCCTCCACGCATCGGCACTGGCCATCCTTATTTACATTAGCCATTAGCGAAAGAGGGTCACTATATAGAGCGTTACGAGTGGTTTCGGGCACCCACTGATCTCCCTCGCGCACAGATGTAATTATGACTCGGAAATGTTAAAAGAATTCGCTCGTCGCGGAAAAAGAGGGAGAAGCTTAATTTATGATGTAAACAAATCACATACGGTCTCGTATATGCTTTAGTAAATCCGGCCCATAATGTAATAGGGAGGATTTGGTAGCATCTGCTCAGCATGTAGGGGCGTACTGCCCATACATGCTGAGAGCACAGCAAAAGGGCGAAACGCTTTAGGGTACTTGACCAGAACAAAGTGTGCAGGTCACCAGCCCACCGCCAGAGGATGGCAGGACTCAAGTGGTAGCTGCTCCGTACAACTCAGAAATCCAGACTAGTATTGACACACCCCTTGTAATGTTCATCGTAGCTGATAGCATAGCATACTTCTTGCTGGAGTAACAAGTAATACATTATCTATAAATAGAGAAATAGATGGTGTTTTCTATCGCCATTTGGTTCCTCGTGTGTGTTGTTGAAGGCCTTTAATTCCTTGGTGACGTGTTGGTGGGCACAGACCTGCTGAGACGATTTGTATAGTTTTGTAGGTGGTCCATCCTACCAGTTACTTGCAATATAATAGTCATCACTAAATATGTGAACAACCACATATATGCATCACTAAATATGTGAACAACCACATATTCCGATGAGGTATATATTGAAGAGAAAGTGACATTTCCTTTTG
>NC_061826.1:34925943-34928443 GCF_019202785.1 Penaeus chinensis | reverse complement strand
TTGAGTTTATCCCAAAATTGTTGATGATTATTTCTAAAGCTGAACATCCGACGCAAAACGCATATAAAAAACTACGTAAAAATATGTATTCATGCTGGTGTGTATTGCGAGCTTTAGTTTTCGAGTCATGAATATTCAGATGTGATATAAGGATAATTAAGATGTGTTCCAGCAATGCCAACAAGGTATTCGCCGCTAATGAACTGTTGACGCGGCAGATAATTTAAGATAATCAATCAATCAGTCTTTTAGCAATGTTGGTAAAAAAAAAAAAGTTTCGAGAGAAATTCTACACTCATATTTTTCTTTATTCATCATCATTTTCTTTAATAGTTTCTTATTAAACGCTTTCGTTTCCCTTTGATGATTCCGTAGTGGCTTTCGAACAAATTATCTGTTAGTTTGTTTTGCAACAATCCTGACACTACGGCAATCCCCTTAAAATAGTAGATTTACAGGAGATTTACATACCAGGAAATTTATCTTACCCGATATTCAGATTCCTAAATGTTTCTCCTTACTTTCTGATAGCTAGCTCGGGAATTTAGGATCTGTTCAAATTACTGAGGTTGTATTACAGCCACGGCTTCTATTTTACCCCCCCCCCCCCCCTTCCTGTTTTTAATCGACATAGAAAAATAATTATTGTGAAGGGAATACTCCTATCAAACTATCCTTTATTACATATTAAATCTAAGAAAACCCCATACCATTGACCAATTAACATCACCAGTTCAAAGGAAGAGAAACTATCCAATTATTTGATCAAAACTTACGTACATATTCAATCTCACCAACGCCACGTCCTAAAATATTTGGGAAAAACGTTAATATGAGAGATCAGTGAACATCCGTTAGGTTAATGATTTGTTCTAGAAGCAAAAAATAACCAATGTAAAATTCGTTCATTTGGATATTATGTGGTATGGAATCCTCTGTTGGATTTGCCTCAATTATGTGGTTCTTTTTATCAGTAACATAAGCTGGGCGTGGCATATCCAGGAGAATGTTAGTATCTACAAACACAATGGTACTATAACAAGTAGTAAACAAACATTTTACGGTCTTTACTAGCCTCTCTATATTATACCTCTATATTATTACAATGCGATCCCTCGTGGTGGGAGAGCAGAGCTTACGACCAAACATCCGAATGGCCGGTGTAGGAGTAGTAGGAGGCGAATCTAAGCATAAAGGTATTATCACACTTTCCGTCGTTTTTAGCGCTTTCTAATATATATAATTATGGCTTTCCGCAAGTATCGCTTGCATGCGGAACGCCTCCCAGACGAAGACAGCGTGCATGTACACGCACACGTACATGCGTTCACAGACGTATACATACAAATAAAAATAATAGTCTTCCAGACGACCTTTGCTCTATCACGTATTCACACATACATATCCATTTATACATTGTTGCACACTTGTATATCCGTGCCCGCACTTGAACATCTGTGTATATCCATATTTGCATTTGTGTCCACGTTGATGTACCTGCATGAAATGGACCCATAGACACATACAAAAAGTCAGCATTCATGATGTTATAATTAATCTTCCGTCATGTTGGATGTTTGGCCGGTGGCATGAATCCGAGGAGGTTTAATTTTCTTTATTATATTGATAACTGGGCTATATCTTCATGAAACAAACGGCATTTGAAAGATTTTTTGAAAATATATATTTTGTATTAAGATGATAAACCTAATGGCAAATTAGAATTAGGTAAGAACATCCAGAATTTTTTTCCTCGTTATTTTTTCTCCCTTTTCTCAAGAACAGATGTTCACTAATTAAAAAGATTGATCATTAGAGAGTCCAGAAATTTAGGCTGAGGATACCACGTGGGCCTTTTTTTTTATTTATTTTTTTTTTTTTTTCGCTTTCTTTTATTCTTCAACGAATACATGTATATGGGGGTAAAGTATTTTCTTATTTTTTTGAGAATTATTTTTTAAAACATTTCTTATAATAATTATAATTCATAATGGTAATAATAGCAGTAACGTGGATAGGATCTGTAATGGTGCCATCTGGGAATATATTTTTCTATTTTCTATCTTTCGTTGTACGGGATCATATGTTTTAAAGAGATCTTCTTAAAGAATAACAAGAAAGTTGTTTTTTTGTAATTATTTTAATTATTAAATGACTTTATTGGGATATTTTCTCTAATATTGGAAAACAAATATCAAAGCCTGCCCTAAAACTCGTGTGATAATAAAATGCAATAATAAGTAAAAACAATTCCCAATTATCGTTAGTCAGTTGTTTCTCGAATTCGTTTACTTTCATTCTCCTGTCATTATATTCACTGCCTAATATATATGACACTTGGTAGATTAAATTGCGGGAAACGAATCATTATTGAAATCACTAAGCAGACTGTACATTTGATCTTCCCGAATTTAATTACGTCCAGGATACTGTCAACTTTTTATTTTTTCTTTTTTTTGGGGGGGGGGGATGGGGACTGTAGTTATTATGATGGACACTG
>NC_061826.1:34888443-34893443 GCF_019202785.1 Penaeus chinensis | reverse complement strand
CTCCTGGCGGCCGGCGCATGCATACGCAGTGTCCAGTGTCGTCCGCAAGCGATGACTCAGCAACATTATTCGCGAAAGGAGGAGGAGGAGGGGGAGGGGGAGAGGAAGGGATGGAAGGGAGGGGGAGAGGAAGAGGAGGAGGAGGGGAGGAGGGGATGAGGAGGAGGGAGGGGGAGACGGAGAGGAGGAGGAGGAGATGGAGGGAGGGAGGAGGCAGACGGAGGAGGGGATGGGGAGAGGAGGAGGAGGAGGGGAGGAGGACGGGAAGAGTGAGGAGGGGGATGGTGGTAGGCGATAGGGTCATGTGGAGCAGGGGAGGTAGGTCAGGGAAGGAGGGGAATGGGGGGGAGGGTACTAAACAAGTCACATTAGTCGCATTACTCGATAAGCAACCTTAACATCAGATGTCATTATTTGACCGAAAACCAGCATCTTTTTTTCACCTGCTTTCTTACAAATCTCCGTCTGTCTGTCCGGACGTCTGCCCGCTCGTCAGCCCGCTTACCTGCCTGCCTGTCTGACTGCCTGCATGCATACCTGCCTGCATGCCTGCCTGGCTAGTTAGCTGTCTGGCTGGCGCTGACTCTGCCTCGCTGCCTGACTGGCTCCCTGCCTCAGCCCGCGCGCCCTACCGTTCCATCTAGCGAGAGTGACATACATTGCAGAGCCCATAAACGGTCATTAGGGTTTCAAGCATTGCGTCAGGACAGTAATACAGACTTTATGTTGGTAGGTTTTGCCGACCTCGATGGGGTTTGGGGTTGTGATGCGCCTGTAGGTTGTGAGGGCGGTGCGTGTCGAGGTTAATGGTTTGGGGGCGTGGGGTTGTAGGTACGAGGAGATTGCTTTTGTTATGAGGAGGTGGTTGTGAGGTTTCCGATGGGGTTGTAGGTACGAGGAGATCGCTTTTGTTGTGAGGAGGTGGTTGTGAGGTTTCCGATGGGGTTGTAGGCATGAAGAGATCGCTTTTGGAGACTGTTACACTATTGAGATGATAGTGGATGGTGTGGTTATGAAGCGATAGTTGTAGTTATGAGGACGCGGTTATGATTATGTGAAGGTATTTATTGTTACAGAACAATAATTGTGGTTATGAGGGAATTGCTTTTGGATATAAGATGATCATTGTGATTAAGAGGCGAATACTGTGGTTATTATCACTATTGTTGTTATTGTTGTTTTGTTATTAATACTTTGGCATTATCATTATTATTATTATTATTATCATTATTGTTATTACTATTAGCATAACCATTAATTTTACTATTGCCATTGTTATTATATTTTTTTTATAATTATCATCATTTTGTTGTTGTTGTTATTTTTTGTTGTTGTTGTTATTATTGTTATTATTTTTTTCATTATCATCATTATCATTATCATCATTATGTTGGTGTTGTTTTAGTTTTGTTATTCTTATTCTTATTCTTATTTCTATTATTATTATTATTACTCATAATTGTAATAATGATAATAATAATAGTAGTAGTAATAATAACAATAATAATAATAATGATAATAATAATAATAATAATGATAATAATAATAATATAATGATAATAGTAATATTTATATTAATGATAATAATATTATTATTATTATTATTATTATTAATTATTATTAGTATTATTTGTTTCAATATTATTATCATTATTATTATTGCTGTTATTGTTATAGTTGTTTTCGTTGTTGTTATCATTATTATTATTATTGTTATTATTATTATTATTATTATTATTATTATTATTATTATTATCATCATCATCATCATCATCATCATCATCATCATCATCATCATCATCATCATCATCATTATTATTATTATTATCATCATCATTATTGTCATCATCATTGTTATTAATAATATATATTAGTATTATTATAATCATAATCATTATGATTACAGTTATTATTATCATTATCGTAATTATCAACATTATCCTCATCATCATCATCATCACTCTTCATTTCTTTTTTCTCCTCACATAAATATCTTCTCGTAACCCTTTTAGTAGGACAAGGCTTCCTACACAACGAACAGACGTCATATAGAGTAAGGTTTCGTAGCGGAGAAAGTAACGTTGTAGGGCAAGGCTAAAACAAGGCGCTTCATGCTAATTTTATGCTGGATGCTGGGGGGGGGGGGGGTCGGGTGGAGTGGGGGGGGCGGGCGGGGGCGGGGGATGGGGGGATGGGGGGTGTGTGGCGTGTTTTCGGTTATGATGATAGGTTTTATTTGTTGGTTTATATGTTGTTGTTGTTGTTGTTGTGGTTGTTGTTGTTATGTTGTTGTGTTATTACTATTATTATTATTATTATCTTTAATGTTATTATAAGTTATTGTTACTATTATTATTATCTTTAATGTTATTATAAGTTATTGTTACTATTAGTATTGTTATTAGTGTTATTATTATGAAAAGATGAAAGGATGGATGAATGGATGGATGGATGGATGAAAAGGGGGAGAAGGGAGGGAGGAAGAAAGAAAGAGAGACAGACAGACACAGACATGCAAAGAGAGAGAGATAGATAGATAGATAGATAGATAGAGAGAGAGAGAGAGAGAGAGAGAGAGAGAGAGAGAGAGAGAGAGAGAAAGTTAGAGAGAGAGAGAGAGACAGACAGACAGACAGACAAACAAACAGACAGACAGACACGCAAATAAAAGTTTCGAAAATGAATTGAATAAGGAATTACATTACATTAAATATTATATATTAAGAGCAAAGGTATCTGAGAGTAGCGAATGCTTAATATTTTTCTGGCACAACAAATTATTATAGCCCCATGCTTTACCTAGAATTGAAATAAATATTAATTTCCAATAGTTTCCTGGAAATAAACAAAAAAAAAAAACATATTATCAGGTGATGATGATTGTCGGTTAATAAAATATAATAATAATAATAATAATCATAATAATAATAATAATAATAATAATAATAATAATGATAAAAATAATAATAATAATAATAATAATAATAATGATAATAATAATAATAATAGGATTTGATAAATTAATACTAATGACAGTGATTATGGATAAAAAAAAAATATAGTAATGTTGTAATAAGGATACTAAAAGGAATTTATGATAAGGATAAGGATAATATCAGTCAAGGTAATGATGATAATAATTATAATCATGGTAACAACAGTGATAATGTCAATAATAATGATAATAATAATGGAAATAACAATGATAATGATAATAATAATGATAATTATTATCATTATTATTATTATAACAATAATAATAATAATGATGATGATAATAATAATAATAACAATAATAATAATAATAATGATAATAATAATAATATTGATAATGATAATAATGATAACAATAATAGTAATCATAACAATGATAATATATAATAGTAGTAGTAATAATGATAATGATATTCCTAATAATAAGAACAATAATTGTGATGATGATAATGATGATACTGATGATTTTAACTAGCATGGTATTATAAGGGATAATAATGATGACTAAAATCATCAAAGGTTATTGCTATAGCCATGCTTTCAAGCAAAACATCCGATCATATAATGATAATAATAATAATAATGATAATAATAATAATAACAATACTACTACTACTACTACTACTACTACTAATAATAATAATAATATGTATACGTAACAACATAGAGTGTTTTATAAAAGCTCAAAAGTACGTTTTCGCTTCGTAAAATCTGGGTCTTTTTTTCGGTAAATCATGCACACTAAAACAATTCTAATAATTATCTACTAAACAATTGATTTGATGTAATGGCCAGATACAGATTCCGTTCTCGGTGTATTCTGCCTAATGTCAAAATTCGATTCAAAGGACACGTATTTAACGAGACTCAAGCAAGCACGTTATGTAATACTATTTAGAGAAATATGATCAACGGTTTAATCATCTCCCTCCCCCCCCCCCCACCTCCCCCTCCTTCCTCGTCCTTCACCTCTCCACCTCCCCTCTCTTCCTCTCTTCTTCTCTCCCTCCCTCCCTGTTTGCCCTCTACTCTCCCCTTCCCTCCTTTCCTCTCTCCACCCTCCTCTCCCCTCATTCCCCCTCCCTACTCCCCCTCCACCGACTTCCATCCATCAATTCTTTCGTACTCATTCCCTTCCTTAACGTTTCCCTCCTCCTTCTCCTCCTCCATCTACTCCCCTTCCTCTTCCTTCTGCTCCTCCTCCTCCTCCTCCTTCTCCATCTCCTCCTCCTCCTCCTCCTCCTCCTCCTCCTTCTCCATCTCCTCCTCCTCCTCCTCCTCCTCCTCCTCCTCCTCCTCCTCCTTCTCCTCCTCCTCCTCCTCCTCCTCCTCCTCCTCCTCCTCCTCCTCCTCCTCCTCCTCCTCCTCCTTCTCCTCCTCCTCCATCTCTTCTTACTCTTCACTACTCCCTACAGTTTCCCTTTCCCCTCATCTTCTATTCTCTTCTCACCTCCTCTCGTTCTGTCTGTCATCCATCTCCCCCATCCTTTCGCTTTTCCCCACTTCCCCTCCTCCTCCATCTCCCTCCAGATTCCTCACCTCCCTCTCCCTACATTCTATTCTCTCCCTCTAACTCCCTCCTTGCACCCCCCCCTCCCCCATCGCCTCCCTCCCTCCCCCATCGCCTCCCTCCCTCCGTCGCTGCCCTCCTGCCCTCCCCTCTGTCTTCCTGTCCTCGCCCCCCATCTCTATCTCCCTTACCTTCACCCCCGGACCTTCTGTCCTCTCCCCCCCCCCAATCTATCTCCCCCCGCTACACCCACCTACCCCCCCCACCCCCACCCCCCGGTCAACAATCCCCCTTCCTCTCTCGACCCCCCCCCCCTTTCTCTACCCCCCTCCCCTTCCCTTCAACCCCCCAACCCCCCCCCCAAACCTATCAACCTCCCCCCTCCCCCTCCCTCCCACCCCCCCCAAAAAAAAAAGAGAAAAAAAAAAACATAAATAGAAGAAAAGGAAAACCGAATATCACACCGTCCATATTCACAAGTTCACACAATTACACA
>NC_061826.1:34887236-34888343 GCF_019202785.1 Penaeus chinensis | reverse complement strand
CAGAAATAATATCAAAATGCTAACAATGACAATAACAAATATAATAATTAACCCCCTCTACTTTTCCCCTCCCTTTCCCCCTACCCATTTTCCTTTTCCTATACCCTCCCTTCTCTTCTTTATTTCCCTTCCCCATCTCCCTTTTTCTTTTAAGTCCTCTTCCTCTCCCTTTCTCCCTCTTCCCCATTTGCTTCTTTCCCCTCCTTTCCCCTTCCTCACGGATAGTCGTAAATAAATAGATATGTATAAATTGTCTATTTTCAGTGCAGCCTAGTTGCCGTGAAGAAGAATGATAATAATAACTATAATAATAATGATGATGGTGATAATGATAATAATGATGGAAATTATAATATTAACAGTAGTAAAGATAATAATGACAATAAAACTAATAATGATAATAATAATAATAATAATAATAATAATAATAATAATAATAATAATAATAAAAAGGTTGATAATAATGATAATAATAATAGTCAAAATAATAATAACGATAATAACAATAACAATTACAATGATAACACCGATAACAATAATGAAAATAAAGCAGTAATATATTATGATAAGCGTGCACGTGTATGTCATTCCTTTATATTCGTATTGGCAATTTACACCAAAAGGATAATACTACTAATAATAACTAATAGTGATAACAGTAATTATGGTAATTAAAGTGATGATAATTATGAAATTGATGATTATTATAATGTTGATAATAATACTTGCAATGGTAATAATGACGATGGAAATGGTAATAATGTTAATATAAATAACGACAATGACAATAATATAAACAATAAGATCGTGTTTATTATTATCATTATCATTATTATTATTATTATTATTATTATTATTATCATTATTATTATAATAATAATAATCTCATCATACTAATAATGATGATGATGATAATAATAATAGTAACAATTACAATAATAACACTAATGATGATGATAGTGATAAGAACATTAAAAATAGTGATAATAAGAACGAAAATAATGATAATATTAATGGTAATAACAGTAACAATAACAATAGCAATAACAGTCATCCTTATGCCCATCTGCCCATCTCAAACCTCGACAGCCACTTATATCTCCATCA
>NC_061826.1:34874736-34877236 GCF_019202785.1 Penaeus chinensis | reverse complement strand
CGAAGCGTGTTGACAGTCCTTTCAGAATAATCAGAAGGACTGGGAGGCTCCCCTGGCCGAGGACCGCTCCTCTGGCGACGATCCGGTTCCTCGCGAAGGAGCAACGGGGCTGGCGCAACAAGGGGCGAAGGTCGCAAGGGAGAAGTCTTTTGTCTCGGGCTCTCCTTCTGATGCTGACGCCGGCCTCCGCCTCCTTCTTCCTCTTTCTACATCGCCCTCTTCCTTTTCCTTCTCTTCAACGTCTTCGTCGTCCACTCCTTCCCCCCCTCCTTTCCTTGTCCTCGTTTTTCCTCTCCAGTTTCTACCCTTCCTCGTCATCGCCCTTCTCCTCCGCCCCCTCCTTCGTCCTTCTCCTCACCGTCGTCCCCTTTTCTTCGCCGTCGTCTTCCTCCTTCCCCTCTTCGTCGTCGTCGTCGTGAAGTGGGACGCCCGGAGTTCCATCCCGTCGGCGTGGGCGAGCGAGGAGGGAGCGTAGGGAAGCGAGGCCGACTGACGGGGATTTCTCGTCTCGGCGTCGATCGGGTGTCTGGGTTTCACCGGAAAGTGTAACCGCTGATCAAGGACCGTAAAATCAAATATTAATGACCGGGAGGAAATAAACTTTAAGTATCTCGTAGCATAATAACCGGGAGTCGAATTTACCGTCTTTTATAATAACATTCCGTGTAAGGATCATGTAGCCTTTGCGTGCGCTACACCAACTGCTCGACCATAAAGAAGCGTGTTAACTCGTATGTAAAAAGAAAAAAAAAGGAGAAAAAATAACGAAGAAAAAAAAAAATCAAAGAGTCAGCCTCACATATCACAAATACCATCTCGTCATACGGAACATTTTCCTCCTTCGAATCGCCTCGCGGACGAGAGAAGGAAAGCCGAAGCGATGAGACGCGGATGTGACAACGCCCCCCCCCCCCCCCCCCAACCCCCACGAGGGAGCCTGGCAACGCGTATCTGATCGCGGCGAGCAAGCAGAGCGATCGCCACCGACGCGTAAATCCGTCATGGCGACCGAGACCATGTAATTATTACTCGTTACAGTGACTTTTAATAACCCTTCGGACTGTTCTTTGACATCGTAGACTCCACAATTTACCTATATTGTAACGACCGTTGAGCAAACTAGAGTCGATAAGGGCAATTTTGGACGATCACTCCGTCCCTTTTGGAGAGCCACCGGCCATCGCCACTTTCAAGCACAGCGATTGAGAGCGCTAAATCTCATTGCCATTTCATCAACTTGATACAATAAGCGGAGGCTAATCATATGGAATGTGAAGATAGGGACCGGCAATAAGTATAATCTGAATGCTGCCGTGCAATTAACTGATGCAATATTATGGGTCGAGGAGGAGGAGGAGGAGGAGGAGGAGGAAGAAAAAGAAGAAGAAAGAGAAGAAGAAGAACAAGAACAAGAAGAAGTAAGAAGAAGAAGAAGAAAGAAAAGAAGAGAAGAAGAAGAAGAAGAAGAAGAACAAGAACAAGAACAAGAACAAAAAGAAAAAGAAGAAGAAGAAGAAGAAGAAGAAGAAAAACAAGAAGAAGAAGAAAGAAGAAGAAGAAGAAGAAAAAGAAGTTGATACAGATGTAGGAGAATAGAGAGGAAGGGAAAAAAGGGAAGCAGAGGAAGAGGAGGAAGCAGTACGAGAGCGGAGAACGCGAAGCAGGAGTGGTTGAGCAGGATAATAATCAAACCACGTCAAGGCGCCGAGGAAAGGCTGCTCTGGGCTTCGTCGGCCCGCTGATGATCTTCACAAGTATCGCGGTTGAAAGTCAAAGGGAGACACAGAAAGCAATGCAGTCATCATCACGTCGATCAACTGAATGTGTGTGTGTATGTATATGTATGTATATATATATGTATATATATGTATGTATGTATGTATATGTATTTATATATATGTGTGTGTGTATATATATATATATTATGTATGTATATTTATATTTATATATAAATAAATAAATATGTATTATGTGTATATATATGCATATATATAATATATGTATATATATACATTAATATATGGAAGAAAATTTAAAAAAAAAAAAGCTTTAGATAACCATGTAAAACACGTCCTCCGGATGCAGCCACGTGGCCGGGCGAGAAGGCGCTGGCTCGTCCTCCGCCTCCCGGACCAGCGGCGATAAGATCAGCTCCGGGAGGGCGTTGCTGGACTACTGTGCGGGAGGCTCGAGCCGCGGCGCTGACGAGGAGAGGCCCGTCACCCTCGCCGGGAAAATTCATGGTCAATTATCGTAGGGAAATGGAATAATCAGCCGCGAAGGATGTTTTCTGCATACCGCGCGCGCACACACACACACACACACACACACACACACACACACACACACACACACACACACACACACACACACGTGCACACACTACACGAGGCAGACAGTGGGGTGCTGACTATAGGTGGGTGTCAATGTGCTATCAGCTAAGTGCGCAAGGCTTGTGATTTGATAAAAGTGTTTCAATGAGGCTGATGAATAGTATAAG
>NC_061826.1:34864736-34867236 GCF_019202785.1 Penaeus chinensis | reverse complement strand
TACAGGAAAGAAGGGCAAGGGAGATCAGGTTACTTGGTAGAGCAGACGGTTGGCAGGTGTGTTTCTGTTGTTCGAGGCCCAACGTACCACGCTGGTAACATTACATATATCTCGCGCTAATCATTGGATTAAGCTCTAAATTAAGTGTCTGGAATTTTGGAGTAATAGTGGAGGCGCTTAGATAAATGAGGAATCATATACAGAGAGATTTTTGATAGCAATCAGGACATAATCATGACAGAGGCTGGGGAATCTCTAAGGCTGCCCCATGACTGACATCCGCATAAAGTCCCGGCGCAGGTACTGATGTTGAACCATCTCAGAGTAAAATACTTGACGTAGCTCCCGGCTTAAATACCCCGACATGAATGCTGCGCGATCATGTGGCTTTACTGAACGATCGCCGAGCGGGACGACGATCTGGACCGGGGGGGAGTGGGGACGGGGGATTGGATGGGTGGGGACGGGGGAGGGGGAGAGGAGCGAGGGTGGAGCGGCATAGGAAGGAGAAGGGGATGGGGATGGGGATAGAGAGGAAGGGGGGAGAGGTGGGGGAGGGAGAGGGAGGGGATAGGGGGAGAGGAGCGAGGGTGGAGCGGCATTGGAAGGAGAGGGAGATGGGGTTAGAGAGGAAGGGGAAGAGATGGGGGAAGGGGAGGGAGGAGGATTGGGATAGGGAAGGGAAGGGGAATGGGGATGGAGAAGAAGGAGAAGGGGATGGGGGAAGCTGCCGCCAGTTCATTGGCATTCATCCAGCCGCTCGGGATATTACTTATACCAATGGTTCTCCCAGCGATGGTACGCCAACCTCTTGTGGTACGCGGAGAGCCGTCCGCCCGGCTGCTACGTGAACCTGTGTCTCTTGATGGATGCCCATAAATAATGAAAGTCAAACAGCTAAAAAAAGAAAACTTGAGAGGAAAAAGAAAAGAAAAATTAACGACAAGAGACTACAGTTTCGAAATCAAATCCTATACCAATTTCACCCGAGGTTAAAAAAGAAAAAACAAAAGAAAAAAAAAAAAAACTCCGCCTCTCAAAATTGGGCTTCGATTCCGTAAAACGTCATCTCATTGTTTTTCAGTAAATTCCACCTCCAGCTTCTTCTTACGTCTGCTTTCAAGAAACATAAAAAAAAAGCTTATGCAAAGACGACCTAAACACTACATTCGACTTCTATTTCCCTATTACCGCGGAGTAACAAGCCGAGGAGTATTTTGTTATGTTAAAACGAAGCTCGAATAGTATGTGGTTACGACGGTGGCGCTGGATAGACGGGTTAGTGGAACGCGACTCAGAAGCTCCGTAAACCACAGACTTTGGGAGCCTCGCCTGCTGCCTTTTAGTTGCTGGGATCCCGCTATCCACTTGCTCTCGTCTGCCTGAAGTGGATTCTTGTTTGCATTTATCCATTTATATATATTAATACTGCTATTCATTCGTCTCTTCGTTTCTTTTTCCTGGAAGGGTGTGGAGGCGACGTGAAATTGGCAGATTCTTTCGTTTTGAAGGAGACGTTTGGTGAAAAGAAATAAGATTAAAGGTTATGATCAAAGTAGCAATCTTGCCCGAGCACCCTTCTTTTTTATAGGAAGAAAGTCAAAGAAATTCGCAAAGATTCTTTTGTTAGAGGAGCAGACGCTGTTGAATAGAAATGATCTGGGGATTAAGATTAAAACAGCATTATTACAAAGGAAGAATGCAGTAAGATGGTTAAACACAGATATACCTACATCCATTTATCCTGTGAATCTATCTATCTTTATATATATATATATGTATATATATATATATATATATATATATATATATATATATATATATGTGTATGTATATATATCTATCTACCTATATATATGTATGTATATATTTATATATATGCAAATATATATATACATATACATATATATATATATATATACACATATATATATATACATATATTTATATATACATATATATATATGTGTATGTGTGTGTGTGTGTGTGTGTGTGTGTGTGTGTGTGAGTGTATGTGTGTGTGTTTGTTTGCGTGTGTGTGTGTGTGTGTGTGTGTGTGTGTGTGTGTGTGTGTGTGTGTGTGTGTGTGCATATATATATATATATATATATATATATATATATATATATATATATATATATACGTATATATACATATATACATATATATATATAAATATATATATATAAATATATATATACATATATATATATATATATATATATATATATGTATACATATATATATGTATGTGTGTGTGTGTGTCTGTGTGTGTGTGTATGCATATATATATATATATATATATATATATATATATATATATATATGAATGTCGGTGTGTGTGTATATATATGTGTGTGTGTGTGTGTGTGTGTGTGTGTGTGTGTGTGTGTGTGTGTGTGTGTGTGTGTGTATGTATATATATATATATATATATATATATATATATATATCAATGTGTGTGCGTATATATGTATATATATATATATACACACACAC
>NC_061826.1:34854736-34857236 GCF_019202785.1 Penaeus chinensis | reverse complement strand
GTAGCCTATTTTTGCAACCAATGAAGTTTTTTTTTTTTTTAATCTACCTTTCATACTTGATATTTGCCGACATCTCAAGCGGTGCTAACTGCCAATCACACAGTAATCTGGAGCTAGGCTATGTAGAACAGGCTGACTGGCTGATGCAGTCTCCAGTGTTAATGGAATACACATTGCATACATATATACATATTTAAGGATGACATATACTTCCTATAGGTATATATTTATGCACCAAAACACATAACATAAAGACAGATAGATAAACAGTAAGAATAGCATATTATTGTCATTCATAAATGAGTCTTCAAATTCGTCTTCGTTAAAACAGTAAGCGGTCTTAAGGGCAAGATAGAACATACCATTGACAAATGAACCTCGTAACTTAGTTTGCAAATATGGAAAGATAATCAGGCGGGAGTTATATACAAACACCATTTTTTCACTTTGTATTTTGTTCGTGGTAGTAAAAACAAATGTGTCAATATTCCTATGTATGTACAAACGTTCCGTTGGTTAGTTTTAACTGAATCCATAGACCAGTGGTTCCCAACGTTTCTTATTCTGTGTGAGAGATGATTATATGTAGGTACTTTAGTTGGGATAAAATTCTGTTTAATTCGACGAATTTTCATATTGCTTCAGGCTGGGAACCCCTGCTATAGATCTGATTATCTCTCTATCTCTCTCTCTCTCTCTCTCTCTCTCTCTCTCTCTCTCTCTCTCTCTCTCTCTCTCTCTCTCTCTCTCTCTCTCTCTCTCTTTCTCTCTCTCTCTCCCTCTCTCTCTTTCTCTCTCTCTCTCTATCACACACACACACACACACACACACACACACACACACGCACACACACACACACATATACATTCACACTTACACACACACATGCACGTTCATGTGCATGCATATACACACTTACACACACACATGTACTTATGTGTGTGTGTGTGTGTGTGTGTGTGTGTGTGTGCCACGATGGTTCGGTGGGTAAAGCACTCGACTCGCCACAACAGTTGCGAAATGCCTGTGCCCTGACTGTTAATCTGAGCCGGTCTCACGGCGAGAAAACGACATATCACCCTGAGAGGTCGTTGGGGAAGTCACCGCCGTGGATCAAGTGATAGCGTGCTGAATCGTGGTTGATTAAAAAGGATATCTAATTAGACAAGTGTGATACTGCCAAACTACCTCTCAGTAACAGATTTAAAAAGTCCTTAACCTTGCTATCTATCTATCTATCTATCTATCTATCTATCTATCTATCTCTCTTTCTCTATCTCTCTCACTCACTCTCTCTCTCTCTCTCTCTATATATATATATATATATATATATATATATATATATATACATACAATATTTGTGGCATCCGGTGGTCACGGCTTGCCATGGATCTGCTCCTTAATGATCATGATTCCCTATTTGGCTCTGAAACAATATGCCCCACGATCACTTCACGCCAGTCGATAATGAGCCGGCAAAAGTCATTTCTCGTGTTACATGGAAGACAAATCGATGTTTATGTAGCAGGTCCCCTTCCTTCACATTATTTAAGTCAACGACAACCTGCCTTACATATCCCAGCTCCTGATTTCTCCTTAGGATTTACTGCCTTTGGATCCTAGGTAGGATACGCGCTAATAGGGACTCGTAACGATCTCCGATACATTAAAGTGTAGTGAAGACTGCATGGCACCATCGTGGAACAAGTGATGGCGTGCTGAGTGACATATACATATACATACACACACACACAAACCCCCCCCCCCCCCCACACACACACATATATATACCTACACACACACACACACACACACAAACCCCCCCCCCCCACACACACACACATATATATACCTACACACACACACACACACACACACACACACACACATATATAAATGTATGTATGTATGTCTATATATATATATGTGTGTGTGTGTGTGTGTGTGTGTGTATGTGTGTGTGTGTGTGTGTGTGTGTGTGTGTGTGTGTGTGTGTGTGTGTGTGTGTGTGTGTGTGTGTGTGTGTCTGTGTGTCTGTGTGTGTGCATGTGTTATATAGATAGATAGATAGATAGATAGATATAGATACAGATATTACATATACAAATATATACATACATGTATATATATTTAGATACATATATGTGTGTGTGTGTGAGAGTGTGTGTATATATATATATATATATATATATATATATATATATATATATATAATAATAATAATAATAATAATAATAATAATAATAAAAACATATTAGAACTTTGGAACTGAGAATATCTATTCATATTTCACCTAAACATAACGAATGATGAAAAGCCCCAATTATGACACTAAAGTAAAACATGTGATCACACACACAGATAATAGTACCACGTATTTAGTATAATCTCTAGTGTTATTACGTAATTTTGTAGAGAAATAATGTCTAAATCTTTCTTTAACAGGAAGAACTAAAAAAACACATAAGAAAACACTTTAATTTCGTATTTCAAAATGTA
>NC_061826.1:34813530-34818530 GCF_019202785.1 Penaeus chinensis | reverse complement strand
AAAGGTTTTAGTAGATATCAACTCTGGTTCCTCGGTAGTACTGGTCTACCTATATCAATACACCGGCCCGCAGCAGACCATGCATCTGCAACACTCTAGTGACATCTGTGCAACCTTGAGCATCCGTCTGACACTTTCACCCGAGCATAGCCTGCGGGACAATGCCAAGGCGATGCTGGTCCCGTAGACATACACATCTGCAACGGCATAATTTACCCGTGTGCACAAGGATATACAGCAGGACGTCTATGCTTCTGTTACGCTATATACTTCGATTTTTCGAAAAGTGATTGACCAGGTAAAATTTTTTTTTTTTTTTTATCAGTATTAGATCTCATTAGGAACATGAATCTACACGTGGAAGGAGTTACTTATGCAACGGATACAAGGTGTTGGATCGTATAGGAAGAGTAACTCGTCTGTGATCGACTTTGGTTAGTAATGAACTTATGGCAGTTGGTGTTCTTCTCTCTTCGCCCGTATGAACTTCTGCGGCAGGTTGGTCTTTCGAATGAATCGTTGTATAGTTATCTTTATTTCATTTCATATTTCATTTATCTGTCAATCTCCTCTCTCTCTCTCTCTCATTCTCTCTCTCTCTCTCTCTCTCTCTCTCTCTCTCTCTCTCTATCTCTCTCTCTCTCTCTCTCTCTCTCTCTCTCTCTCTCTCTCTCTCTCTCTCTCTCTCTCTCTCTCTCAGGCCGTGTGTGTGTGTGTGTGTGTGTTAGCATGTAAGTTTATGGACCCATGTATAAGTAAATGCATTGTGTGTGTGTCTATATATGTGTGTGTATGTGAGTGTGAGGGAGGGGGGATTGTGTGTGTTTGTTTCTATGCGTTACATAGGTACTTATCATTGCGATGATGGGATATATATGCATACGTCTTTTAAGGAAAGTAAATCACAAAATTAATACAGAATGTAGTATTTTATTGCACTTACAGTAATTTCATTCTTGGCTTTAATAATAAACCATCTACAAATACCATCAAAGTTTGTGCTACAGTCCTGCATTCTACATTCATTTGACACGAAATACAAACAGCAGTTTCTCGCCTTATCAACGATATTTCAGATCCTGAAACCCTGATATCTCTGATATAAAAAGTATGATCACGTCACTATTCATACAGTGTGAAATGTTGATATGACAACCAGTCTTACAGAATTTAATACTGATTTCTCTATAAAAATTGTTGAATTTGAACACGATGACTTACCAAAAATAAAAATCTTTACTTATCAAAGGAATACTGCCTATCCTTAATTTGACACTTTAGATGAACTGATTATATACACGTCCTTCTGAGAAAAATAAATGTGTTTGCTTTTCTATCTCTCCCTACACCAAGCCATATAAATCTATGTCAAGATTCTACTCACTCTCGAAGTAATGGTTACAGTATCTTACATATACTTTGAGCTTCACTACACGTTATCTGCGGAAGAAGGGTCTCGCGAAACAGAGGTGGGTTCCCGTGCATCAGAGGCCACGGAGACGGACCCAAGAAAAGGTTGCAGGGTTTTGGGTGTGCTCGGAAGGAAGGGAGAGAGAAAGAGAGGGAAGGAAGGAGGGGAGGGAAGACGGAGGGAAAGGAGGGAAGGGAAGACGGAGAGAGGAAGGTGAGGGAAGACGGAGGAGAAGACGGAGGGAAAGGAGGGAAGGGAAGACGGAGAGAGGAAGGTGAGGGAAGACGGAGGGAGAGGAGGGAAGGGAAGACGGAGGGAGAGGAGGGAAGGGAAGACGGAGGGAGAGGAGGGAAGGGAAGACGGAGGGAGGAAGGTGAGGGAAGATGGAGGGAGAGGAGGGAAGGGAAGATGGAGGGAGAGGAGGGAAGGGAAGACGGAGGAAGAGGAAGGTGAGGGAAGACGGAGGGAGAGGGGGGAAGGGAAGACGGAGGGAGAGGAGGGAAGGGAAGACGGAGGAAAAGGAAGGTGAGGGAAGACGGAGGGAGAGGGGGGAAGGGAAGACGGAGGGAGAGGAGAGAAGGGAAGACGGAGGGAGGAAGGGAAGGAAAGATTGAGGGAAGTCGCGAGATAGGGAGATATGGAGAGAAAACGGAGTGAAGGAGGAGGAAGGAAGTGAGAGAGGGGGGAAAACAGGTAAAAAAAAAAAAAGACAAACATCCAAGTAAAGAAACGAACAAAGAACACCAACCAAACACTTTATCCTAAATAAAATAAAAACAAATAAACCACACCTACTTCACCAGAATCGAGGACCTCCCCTCTCCCCTTCACTTCCTCTCCCTATCTTCCCTTCCTCCCTCCTCCTTCCCCCTCTCTTCCCTCCTCCCTTCCATCTCCCTCGACCCAAGGAACACCTTAAGCCGAGAAGCCCAGAATACAGCCCCGGGCAGACCAAAGGAGAGTCTTAATCTTGTCTCGTATAATCTTGGTGCCTTCCCTGCTGAAGTGCTCGCCCTCAGGCACGTCGCACGACTGCTGGCGCTGCAGCTCCATGCAGTCCAGGAACTCCTGTTGGGGCAAAGGGGGGCTTAGGGCGGGGCTTGTGATTTGACAATTTGCATAATTATGTATTGATTTTTTTTCCTTTCTTTCTTTCTTTTTGATGTGAGATTGGTGATTGTTATTGATTCATTCTAATTAGATATTAGAAAAAATTGTGTGTGTGATGAATTGCTTTGTGATTAATTCTTTGTTGTTGTTTTTTTGTTTTTTTATTAAAATTCTTTATGCAAGTTTCTATTTTGATAGAAAATTTCATTGAACGCTTAATGGGTATGAATCCCAAGCATAATACTGGAATTACAGATAAATTGTGGTTGTTTTCTTAAGTATCTATCGGCACATTTTATCATGATTATAGATCGCATTCACTCTAATATTTACATTAGCATTATATTCGTGGTTTCCGATAGATAAATATCTACTTCATTCCTTTCTGTCCTTTACTCAACATCCTCTTGCTCCCCTAAATAATCTGTATTTAACCTTATTCTCTCTTCTTATTCTTTTTCTTCACTTCAACCCATCCAAACTAATTGACTATCATATACAAAAGATATACCTCAATACTGATAGATTTTTTTAAAATGATCTGCCGCGTCAACCGAGGAAATTTCACAATCCTTATCTCACCTATATAATCTGTATCTAACCAAATTCTTCCTTTTTGTTCTTCTTTACTTCAAACGATCCAAATTTGACCCACTTACATCTACAAAATATTCACCAACCTCACGACTGACTGATTATTTAAAATGATCTGCCGCGTCAACAGATAAAAAATCACAATCCCTATCTCACCTATATAATCTGTATCCAACCTAATTCTTCCTTTTTTGTTTTTCTTTACTTCAAACAATCCAAATTTGACAAACCTACATCTACAAAATATTCACCAACCTCACGACTGACTGATTATTTAAAATGATGAAAATTCACAATTCCACAGCTTATCTTCCCCTGCTGTTTACTCACCTCCCTGATGCGACACTTCTCAGGAAAGTCAGGCTCGAAAGTGAACTCCGTGATCACTTTCCTCCCGCAGGTGTGTATGTTCCTCGCGTGACATGCCTCTGTGGGGGAAAAGAGGTCATATGCGGTCAGTGGAAGGAGGTGGGGGTGGGGGTGGGGGGGGGGGGGGGGGGTCGTTAGTGTCATTGGGAGGGTACGTGTGGGGGAGGGGGGGGGTACTTTGGGGGTTAGGTGGCGTTGGTAAAATAAATGTGTTTCATTTTCATGGGTGTGTCTTTAGACTGTGGATACGTGGGTGTGTCCTTAGGCTGTAAATGCTTAAGGGTCATGGACGTGTCCTTTGGTTGTGAATGCCTGAGTGTCATGGATGTGTCCTTAAGCTGCGAATGCTTAAGTGTCATGGATTTGTCTTTTGGTTGTGAATGCCTGAGTGTCATAGATGTGTCCTTAAGCTGCGAATACTTGAGTGTAATGGATTTGTCTTTTGGTTGTGAATGCCTGAGTGTCATGGATGTGTCCTTTGGTTGTGAATGCCTGAGTGTCATGGATGTGTCCTTAAGCTGCGAATACTTGAGTGTAATGGATTTGTCTTTTGGTTGTGAATGCCTGAGTGTCATGGATGTGTCCTTTGGTTGTGAATGCCTGAGTGTCATGGATGTGTCCTTTGGTTGTGAATGCCTGAGTGTCATGGATGTGTCCTTAAGCTGCGAATGCCTGAGTGTCATGGATGTGTCCTTTGGTTGTGAATGCCTGAGTGTCATGGATGTGTCCTTTGGTTGTGAATGCCTGAGTGTCATGGATGTATCCTTTGGTTGTGAATGCCTGAGTGTCATGGCTGTATCCTTAGGCTGTGAATGCTGAGTGTCATGGATGTGTCCTTAAGCTGCGAATGCCTGAGTGTCATGGATGTGTCCTTAAGCTGCGAATGCCTGAGTGTCATGGCTGTATCCTTTGGTTGTGAATGCCTGAGTGTCATGGATGTATCCTTAAGCTGCGAATGCCTGAGTGTCATGGCTGTATCCTTTGGTTGTGAATGCCTGAGTGTCATGGATGTGTCCTTTGGTTGTGAATGCCTGAGTGTCATGGATGTGTCCTTAAGCTGCGAATGCCTGAGTGTCATGGATGTGTCCTTAAGCTGCGAATGCCTGAGTGTCATGGATGTGTCCTTTGGTTGTGAATGCTGAGTGTCATGGATGTGTCCTTAAGCTGCGAATACTTGAGTGTAATGGATTTGTCTTTTGGTTGTGAATGCCTGAGTGTCATGATGTGTCCTTTGTTGTGAATGCCTGAGTGTCATGGATGTGTCCTTAAGCTGCGAATACTTGAGTGTAATGGATTTGTCTTTTGGTTGTGAATGCCTGAGTGTCATGATGTGTCCTTTGTTGTGAATGCCTGAGTGTCATGGATGTGTCCTTAAGCTGCGAATACTTGAGTGTAATGGATTTGTCTTTTGGTTGTGAATGCCTGAGTGTCATGGATGTGTCCTTAAGCTGCGAATACTTGAGTGTAATGGATTTGTCTTTTGGTTGTGAATGCTGAGTGTCATGGATGTGTCCTT
>NC_061826.1:34808530-34811030 GCF_019202785.1 Penaeus chinensis | reverse complement strand
TTATGATTAAAACTATGCTTATGGCTATAGTGACAACTATTATCATCATTAGCATTACCCTCATCATCAAAAATTACTATCATCATCATCATTATCATCATCATTATCATCATCATTATAACTATCATTATCATTATCATTATTTTCATTGTGATCATAATTGTTATTACGATTATTATCATCATCATTATTTGTCATAGTGGTCGTTGACGTAGTATTAGTTGTATGAAATCATCTAATTTATTGAAATGCCCAATAGATACCGTCTGAAATCAGCGGAAATTCAGTTTATAAAAGTCTGTCCTTAAACTTTGAAAAATGACACGTCTGTTCCATCTGAACAAATATAAAAATCTTGACCGCGTAGCTTCCCGAAGAAAAACCAGATGAACAAGCAAACAGAGCGAATCTAGAGCGTCTTCCATCACAGTCTGTCTTTGAGCTGCGACGAATGAAAAAAGCGAAAAAAAAAAAAAAAGGAAATAAAAAAAGAAAACGAACAAGTGCCTGTAGGACCTAGCAGTACGGACGGGCCTCAACCACTACTATCATTACGCTCCTACAAGCTAAAAAAAAAAAAATCCTGCTGGAAACGCTTCATCTGCTGTGAGATTGCCGGTCGGCCGTATACACGCGATGAGCTATTTTTAAAGCAGAAGAAGGAGAAGAAGAAGGAGAAGAAGAAGAAGAAGAAGAAGAAGAAGAGAGGAACGGGCGTCTGTTGGGTCTTCCCTCCGGCCGAAGTCGCCGCCTCCGACTGTCTTTTGTTTTGTGGCGTCGCTTCGTTTGGACGATTTTGTTGACGTTCCATATTTGTTGTTGTTGTTGTAACTGTCTAAAGTGTTTTACTGAGACTGCCATCGTGTTTTTATTATTATTATTATTAATATTGGTAGCTGTCACCATTATTGTTACTGATACCACTGTCAGTATTGTCATTATTATTGTTACTATTATCATCGGCAATAGTATTATTATAACAGTTATTATGCAACAACAGAGCCTACTGTTATGTTACCGATATTATCATTTATACCATTATCTAAAAACACGTGACATCACTTGAATAACACAACAGAGGGTCTTTTGTGGGTCTCAGGGTTTCCAAAATTGTGTCAACTCCCCCCTCCCCCCCCCAAAAAAAAAAAGTGAGGCGAAAGATTACAACCAAGAAGTATATGAATAAACAGGATTAAGGTTAATATTGAAAAACAAAAACAAAAAAAAAAGCAAGGAGATAAAAATATCTTGAAGTATAAAGAAAAAATATGCCTACTTCTACTTATTGATAATGCCATTGACAACAATATCCATTCAGGCATAAATAAAACACCAAACCTCAACAAATACAGCAAAAACAGGTGTCCCAGAGAACTCATATGCCTGATTATAATGAACTAACAGGTTATGAATGGAAATCAACCATGGAAATTATTATTCATACTGTGTTTCAGAGAATATGCTTTCAGTATAAAATGTTTCTTTTTGTTACTGTCATTTTTGCTGCCATTTACGTTTTTTTTTTACTGTTTTGGTATGTTGATAATAATATCAGTGATAATACTAATAGTAATCATTATCATCATCATCATCATCATCATCATCACCATATTGTAATCATCACCTATTATCATCTTCACCATCATCATCAAACTTAACTTCAACGAAGTCATCCTATTCCTCTCTGACTCTGAATAAGAAATTAATAATAATCAGATAACCAGCTAAATAAATACGTAAATACACTCGAGAAAAATGCCGAGAGCTGAAAACGAAAATTAATCTGTGAAACGTAAACCGTTGGAATTAAAACTTTATGGGATTCACTTTAAACCCGATATGTTCCCTCGCTGATGACGTGCGGCTAGGGAGAAGCAGGGAAACGGATAAATGGAGAGAAAGAGAGAGCGAGATGGGAAGTAGGTAAGAACAAGAGGTTAATTAAATGTATTTTTTTTTATTCGAATTACATGATATAACGAAGAATAGAACCTAAAGGCATGCCAATGTTAGTTTATTATCTAGCAGTGTTTGGCAATTGTTTTCACTTGACAAAAGTACTAAACATTGTAACTGATCATGATATTTCATGACATTTTACATCAATGCAGCCATGGCTCCCAACTTGTACATCACACATGCTACGCACGCTCTTCAGGTTGGGTCATGCTAAGTTCAGTAGCTACGTTCTGATTGATCGTCAGCAGGTACATTTCTCGACCCACTGCCGAGTCCTAACTGGTTAACACCGGGCACCTCGCAGCTCTCTCATTGGACCGCCCGGCCAGGCACTTGTAGTTCTGGAAATACGGGGGCGTCCACACCGAGCAGCCTACAAGTGCGGACAACCACTGACCTCCGCCAACTAGGGAGCCTCTCTGGTTTCCCCTTGGAACTCCACCTCAACACTACTTCACTTACAACTCCTAGCTATCACAACCCTTAACGCCATAGCTATCCTTCCTAAGAGGTAAAACCAGTAGGGAGAGAGAATGATTAA
>NC_061826.1:34783530-34796030 GCF_019202785.1 Penaeus chinensis | reverse complement strand
GATAATAATTACAATAATAATAATTATTATCATTACCATTATCATCATCATTATCTTTTTTTTTTGTTTTGCTATTATTGTCATTACAGTGATGATAATAGTCATAATGAATATAACTATAATGATGACTTTAAAAAGAGAATAAAATATATATATATATAATATTAACAGCAATTAACATAATAAAAACACTAACAGCAACGATGAAGGTAATAATAATCGAAATAATAAAAATAATAGTAATGATGATGATGATGATGATGATGATAATGATGATGATAATGATGATAATGATGATGATGATGATGATGATGATGATAATGATGATGATGATGATGATGATGATGATGATGATGATGATGATGATGATGATGATGATGATAATGATGATGATGATGATGATGATGATGATGATGATAATGATGATGATGATGATGATGATGATGATGATGATGATGATAATGATGATGATGATGATGATGATGATGATGATGATGATGATGATGATGATGATGATGATGATGATAATGATGATGATGATGGTAAGGAGGAGGATAACAATAATAATAATAACAACAATAAGATTATTAACAATGATAATAATAACATAATATCAATCATCATCATCATCAGCATCTTAATAATAATAATGATAAAAATAATAATAACAAAAATAATAATAATAATAATAACAGTAATAATAATATTGGTACGGATAAGAATTACACTAATGATAATGATAATAATAATAATAATAATTATAATAATAATAATAATTATAATAATAATAATACTGACAAGGAATATGAGGGCAAAAATAATAAGGAAATGAGGGGAAAATAATAGGAACATGAGGGCAAAAATAGTAGGGAATTAAGGGGGAAAATAGTAGGAAAATGAGGGGAAAATAATAGGGATATAAGGGCAAAAATAATAGGGAATTAAAGGGAGAAAATAATAGGAAAATGAGGGAAAAATAATAGAGATATAAGGGCAAAAATAATAGGGAATTAAAAGGGGAAAATAATACGGATATGAGGACAAAAATAATAGGGAATTAAGGGGAAAAATAATAATAAATGAACAATTTACCATTATTACTAATCACCATTATTTTCTTATTATTATCATAACTATTGTCATTATTATTATTATAGGGATATGAGGGCAAAAAATAGTTAGGGAATTAAAGAGGGAGAAGAAAACTCTTACCTAAAACAAGCGAGCTGCTCTGTATTTCAAGTCTTACGGGTGCGAGTGTTATGAGACATTTAAACGTGTTTACGCTTTAAATGCAGCACTTTGTTACGTGTTGCATGAAGCCAAATGCACAAGATCTGATATCTATTATAATTTGAGATTTTTTTCTTTCTTTCTTTCTTTCTTTAGTAAGCGTATGCATTTCCTCATCTAATTATCATTATCACGATCACTGCGAGCGTTTATTTTTATTCGTCACTGCAATTTTGACAAACGCGAAAAGAAAAAAGAATAAGGAAGAAAGAGGAAAAATAAATAAATAGAAACATATTTCATTCTCCTACATCTGACACCTTGAAAAGTCGAACATTATTGGCTTCGCTTAAGTTCTTGGAAGAAACAAAGGCAATAGCGAAAAGACAGCGCGATAGATTAGCTAAAGAATCCCACTGAAGATTATAACTTATAAGGCTAATTGGTCAAGGGGAGGGGAGAGGGGGAGGGGTGGAGGGGGGGGAGGAAGACGGAGGGGTGTGGAGGGGTGGGGTGAGGGGTTGGGGTTGTGAGGGGGAAGGAGGGGATGGTGTGGGGGGGGAAGGGGTTATTTGTGAGGAGGAGGGATGGGGTGGGGGTGAGGGGGAGGGGGAGGGGGGAGGAAGGGGGTGAAAGTGGATGGAGGGGAGGGGAGAGGGAGGGAGTTGAAGGTGGGTGGGGGTGAGGGTGAAAGGGGGGGGGGGTGGAGGTGAGGTTAAGGGTGAGGGAGAGGGGGGGGGGGAGTAGCAAGGGTGAAGCCTTAAGGATTGTTGAAAGTAATCACATTAAGTCTTTTCTTAAAGTATATAGATAAGATCAGATAAGCTAACATAGTTGAGCGTACTAACAAATAAAACATGGGTTATGTGTACAAAACACTAACATACATACACACACACACAAACACACACACACGCACAGACACACATAAACACCCACACAAACACACAGACACACAAACACACACACACAAACAAACACACACACAACCCCCCCACCCCCCCACACACACACAAACACACACACAACCCCCCACCCACACACACACACAAACACACCCACACAACAAACACACACACAAACACCCACCCACACCCCCACACACACACAAACACACACACACAATCCACACTCCCAGCGCGCGTGGCGAGAGCGAGAGGGCGGGAGCCGGAGAGGGAGAGAGGGTGAGGGGAGCGAACAAAAGAACGAGGGAGAATCTGCCAAGTGAGAGTTCAAAGGAGGGCAAGTGAGGGTTTGGGATCGAGGGGCAAAGGAGGGGAAGGAGGGGAGGAGGGAGGGGAAATAGGGAGAAGGAGGAGGGGAAGTAGGGGGGAAGGAGGAGGGGAAGTGGGGAGGGGGAGGGGAAGTAGGGGGAAGGAGGAGTGGAAGGGGGAGGGGAGGGGAAGTAGGGGGAAGAAGGAGGGGAAGTGGGGAGGGGAGGGGAAGTAGGGGGAAGGAGGAGGAGAAGTGGGGAGGGGAAGGGAAGTAGGGGGAAGGAGGAGAGGAAGTAGGGGGAAGGAGGAGGGGAAGGGGGAAGGGAGATGAGGAAAGGGGGCGTAGGGGGGAGAGGGGAAGGAGGGGGAAGAGACAAAGCGAATGAGGTGGGTGGGGGGGAGAAGGAGGGGAGGGGGAAGGGGGGAAGGGGCGAAGGGGCGAAGCGGACGGAGGAGGGGGAAGGGGGCGAAGGGGGGAAGTGGGGGGGAAGGGAGGGAGGGAAGCACAGCAGGGCTTACTATGCGATTGGACGCCCACGGAAGGGCCCGCAATGTTCCGCGTGCGGGGGACTTGTGGCGGGCTTGGTCGGGGCGCGGGTTGCATGGAGGCAAGAAAATATGTACATGTGAATATACATGCATGTACACATGCATATATGTGTGTGTGTGTGTGTGTGTGTGTGTGTGTGTGTGTGTGTGTGTGTGTGTGTGTGTGTGTGTGTGTGTGTGTGTGTGTGTACATATATATATATATATATATATATATATATATATATATATATATATATATACTGTATATATAGTATATATAGATGTGTGTGTGTGTGTGTGTGTGTGTGTTGTGTGTAGTGTGTGTGTGTGTGTGTGTACATACATATATTATATATATATATATATATATATATATATATTATATATATAAACATATATATATATATATATTATATATATATAATGTTATATATCTATATATATATATATATACACATATATATATATATTATGTTGTGTATATATATACATATAAATGTTATACATATGAGTATATGTATACATATAATATAAATAATATATAATATATAATACTATATAAACAATATAAATATAAATATATATATATATAATACATATGTGTGTGTGTGTGTGTTTTACTTAATATAATACAAATTTTTGGGGTTCGTGTGTGTGTGACTCTCTCTCTCTCTCTCTCATTCTCTCATCTCTCTCTCTCTCTCCGTCTTCTCTCTCTCCTCTCTCTCCTCTCTCTCTCTCTCTCTCCTCTCTCTTCTCTCTCTCCCCTCTCTCTTTCCCCTTTCTCTCTCTCTCCCCTCTCTCTCTCTCTATAAATATTATATATTTTATATGTGTGTGTGTGTGTGTGTGTGTGGGGTGTGTGTGGTATAGAGAGAGAGGGGAAATAAAGAGAGAGAGATAAAGGGACACAAACCATACACAAAACACAACACACACACACACACCACACACACCACACACACACACACACACACACACCACATACACACACAACACACAGATATATATATATATATATATATTATATATATATATATATAAAATATATATATATAAAATAAACATATATATCCCACCCCTTTGTATTTGTGTATACATTTATAAAAACAATAAGAAGAATGTGAGTACAGGGCAAAAAGCAGGCAGATAAAGCAAGTGAGTCTGGTGCAGAGGCTGAGATAGGCGACCTCATCTCGGGCAGTTCCGGCTAATGACCGGAGGCACCTGAGCAGACGAGGCACAAAGGGCCGCGGGTGCCAAGCGCTCGGTGCATTTCGAAGCGGTGTTTTATCACTCTTGCTCTCTTTCTTTCTCTTGTTCTCTCTCTCTCTTTCTCTCTCTTTCTATTTCTCTCAATTTTGTTTATTTTTTTTCTCTGTCTCTTCTTCTATTTGTCTTCTTCTTCTCCTTCTCCTTCTCTTTCAACTTCTTCTTCTCTTCCCCCCCCCCTTTTCTCTCTCTCATCATTCTCTCTCTCTCTCTCTCTCTCTCCCCTTCTCCTCTCTCTCATTCTCTATCTCTCTCACTCCTCTCCTCTCTCTCCTCCTCTCCCACTCTCTCTCTCTCTCTACTCTCTCTCTCTCCCTCTCTCTTTCTTTCTCTATCCCTCCTCCCTCTCTCACTTTTTTCTCTCTCTCTCTCCTCTCTCTCCTCTTTTCCCTGCCTCTCTCCTCGTCTCTCCTCTCTCTCTCGCTCTCTCTCTCTCTCTCTCTCTCTCTCTCCTCGCTCTTTTCTCCCCTCTCTTTCTCTTCTCTCTCTCCCTCTCCCTCTCCTCTCTCCGTCCCTCTTTCCCTCCCTCCCCCCCCCCCTCTCTTATCCTCTCCTCTCTTCCTCATCTCCTCTCTCCTCTCGCCTCCTCTCTCTCTCTCTCCCCTCTCTCTCTCTCTCGTCATCATCTCTCTCTCTCCTCTCTCTTTTTTCCCCTCTCTCTCCCTCTCCCCCTCCCTCTCCCTCTCTCTTTTTTTCCTTCTCTCTCCTTTTCCCTTCCTCTCCCTCTCCCTCTCCCTCCCTCTCTCTCCCTTCTCTCTCTCTCTTTTCCCCCTCTCTTTCTCTCCCTCTCTCTTTCTCTCTCTCTCTCTCTCTCCCCTCTCTCTCTCACCCCTCTCTCTCTCTCCATCCTTCTCGCCTCTCTCCTCTCTCTCTCTCTCTCTCTCTCTCTCTCTCTATCTCTCTCTCCTTCTCTCTCTTTCCCTCTCCCTCTTTCCCTCTCCCCTCACCCTCTCCCCTCTCTTTCCCTCTCTCCCTCTCTCTCTCTCTCTTTTTCCCCTCCCTCTCTCTCTCTCTCTTTTCCCTCCCCCCTCTCCCTCTCCCTCTCCTTCTCCTCTCCCCTCTCTCTCCTTACTCCCTCTCTCCCTCTCCCTCTCCTCACCCTCTCATCCCCTCTCCCTTTCCCTCTCCCTCTCCCTCTCTTCGTGCCGAGTATTCCGAGACCAGTTCGGGGAAAACACTCGACGGAGAAGTGATACCTCCACGTGATTTATCTCCCTTTGAGCGAAATTTGCATATGGTTCTCCCTCCTCTTCGTCATTTTTGTCTTCTCCTCCTCTTCTTCTTCCCTTTCTTTTTTTCTTTTTCTTCTTCTTCTCCTTCTTCTTCTTCTTCTTTCGTTTTCTTTCTTCTTCCCCTTCTTTTTTTTATTTTTCTTCTTCTTCTTCTTCTTCCTTTTCTTCTTCTTCTTCTTTCTTCTTCTTCTTCTTCTTCTTTCCTTATTCCAATATCTTTTCTATTTATGCTTTCTTCTTCCCATTATTTTTTTTCTTCTTCTTTTGTTTGTTCTTTCATATCTTCTGTTCCTTTATCTTCCCTTTCTCAACTTCAATTTATTTTATCACGTTCCTCATCTCCATTTTCCGTTCAGACTTCAATGGCAAAAAAAAAAAAAAAAAAAAAAAAAAAAATTGTCTAAAAGCGTATCCATTTAGCAGGAACGTAACCATGGCCACGTCGAGAAGGTCGAAAAGCTTTGTTTTTGACCATGGGAAAAATTCAACGTATTGACAAAAAATCCAAAAAGGAACAAAGGGGAATTCTTGGCGTGGCTGTCGGAGCGCAGGTGAAAAGGGAAGAGGAGGAGGGAGGGGGGAAAGGAGGAGAGGGGGAAGAGGAAGAGGGGAAGAAAGAGGAAGCAGAGGAGGGAAAGGAATGGAAGAGGGAAGAGGAAGAGGAGGAGGGAGGAGGGAAGAAGAAGAGGGGGAAGAAGAAGAGGGGAGGAAAGAGGAAGCAGAGGAGGGAGGAATGGAAGAGGGAAGAGGAAGAGAAGGAGGGAGGGGGAAAGAAGGAGAGGGGGAAAGAATGAGGGGAGGAAAAGGGGAAGGGGGGAGGGGGGGAGGAAGCGGGGAGGAGGAAAAGGAAGATGAGGATACAGAAGAGAGGGAGGAGGAGGAAGAGGCAAAGGATTCGTGACAGTTGTCATTAGCCTTTAAACTTTTTTCCGGGAATTCGGTCGGAGAGGGAGACAAAGGAAGACTGAATTAATGAAGCTCTTTCGCTGCCGCAAAAATTCATGAAAGTCCGAAAAAAAAGGAATTTAAAACCGGGGTTTTATTCAAGATGGCCGTCTTCGGGTTTTGTTGTGCGCTTTTTGTTTGTTTGAATGTTTGTATGTGTGTGTTTGTTAGCATGTTTGTGTGTGTGTGTGTTTGTGATAGTGGGTGTGTGGGTATCTGTGGGTGTTTTTGCGTGTTTGATAGCATGCGTGTGCGTGTGTGTGTGTGTGTGTGTGTATGCGTGCGTGCGTGTGTGTGTGTGTGTGTATGCGTGCGTGTGTGAGTGTGTGTGCGACTGTGCGTGCGTGCGTGCGTGCGTGCGTGCGTGCGTGCGTGTATGCGTGTATGCATGCGTGTATACATGCGTGCGTGTATGTGCGACTGTACGTATGTGACGTACGTGTCTGTGAACATCTACATTCATTCATCTACATTGTCTATGTCTTCAGTTTGCAAGAGTGCGAGAAGAAGTGTCAGAAAGGGAAGTAGGGGGGGGGGGGGCGTGGTGGGATAAGCCCCTTGCAATATTGATCGGGAAACAATCACACGCAAAGGCAGCTATTAGCTTTCGTTAGTCAAAATATTACGATGATAAAACATAAAGTCAAATGAATCTTTCACAGGACTCGAAGATACATAAGGAATATAACACTGAACCGGTAAGACTTTGTTTAATAAAAAGAGGACATTAATGAAAAGATAATGACAGGATTAGCGAAAGAGAGAAGAGGAGCAGGGGCAAAATCGATGAGAGATAAGCTGCACTGCATTATGACACTGCAACGAAAAAAATGGGTCAAAGTTCATGGGTAAAAAAAAAAGGAAGATAAGGCGAATTCTAACGCTTTCTCTCTCTCTCTCTTATGTCTATTTCTTCTTTCTTCTTACTTCTTTCTCTCTTTTCTTTTCTCTCTTTTTCTTTCTCTCCTTTCTTATTCTCTCTCTCTCTCCCTCTCTCTCTCTCTCTCTCTCTCTCTCTCTCTCTCTCTCTCTCTCTCTCTCTCTCTCTCTCTCTCTCTCTCTCTCTCTCTCTCTCTCTCTCCCCTCTCTCTCTCCTCTCTCGCTCCTCTCTCTCTCTTCTCTCTCTCTCCCCTCTCTCTCCCCTCTCTCTCCTCTCTCTCTCTTCTCTCTCTCTTTTCTGTCTCTCTCTTCTGTTTCTCTCTTCTGTCTCTCTCTCCCCTCTCTCTCCCCCCTCTCTCTCTCCCCTCCCTCTCTCTCCTCTCTATCCCTTCTCTCTCTCCCCTCCCTCTCTCTCTCTTCTCTTGCCTCTCTCCCTCCTCTCTCTCCCCGCTCCCCTTTCTCTCTCTTTTTCTCTCTCTTTCGTTATGTGTATCTATAAATAAACAAGCAAACAACGGGGACAAAGACATAGCCCCCCCCCCCCCCACCTCTGAGGTATTAACACGCACACACAGAAAAAAATGTATTTTGGGTTAAATCAATGAACTGTTTATATTGTAAAAATAACTCACCTGCACGCGCGGACAGTCGGCAAGAAAATATATTCCAAAATAAGACACATGGCATAAAGGTTGTAAACACGCTATGTTTGTTTATATCAAAATAAGGATATTTGCATGTGTGTGTGTGTGTGTGTGTGTGTGTGTGTGTGTGTGTGTGTGTGTGTGTGTGTGTGTACGTATGTACGTATGTATGTATGTATGCCTGTAATTATACGTACACACACACGCGCACACACACACTCGCACACACACACACACACACACACACACACACACACACACACACACACACACACACACACACACACACTTACACACACACATACACACACACACACACACACACACACACATACATATATTTACATGTATACATTTATTCATATATATATATATATATATATATATGAATACACACATGTACGAATCTACACAAAAACACATCCTAACGAAAGTACATAAGTACCCCTAAATGAGCGTACAAAGCATAAGGAACAGACAGACGCGACTTCTCTCTCGTTTTTTCTCCCCCAATCCAGGTAAGGACGACGCCCGCGATTACCTGGCCGCTTCATAGAAACCTCGCGCAGCCGAACCATTTCCATTTGGAAGGAGGGCTTCGAAAACACGGCTCTTTTTCGCCCCTCAATGAGTACGTTTGACCCATCGCTGCGGGCTGGGAAGGGGGGCGGGGGAGGAGGGGGATGGGGGTGGGAGGGGGGAGTGTGCGTCGCTCGCTACTGTGTAAATGCAAATGAATTCGTGTGATGGAAAAAAATGGGTGGGTGGGAGGGAGGGAGGGGAGGTGGCAGGAGGGAGGGAGGGAGGGAGGGAGGGAGGGAGGGAGGGAGGGAGGGAGGGAGGGAGGGAGGGAGGGAGGGAGGGAGGGAGGGAGGGAGGCAGGGAGGGAGGGAGGCAGGGAGGGAGGGAGGGAGGGAGGGAGGGAGAGGGAGAGAGAGGGAGACAGACAGACCGAGACAGAGGCAGAGGCAGAGAATGAAAAGGAAAGAGGAAAACGTATTTCATAATAAAAAGGAGTGGAAAGAAAGGCGGGAAAAGAGGAGATGATGAATAGACAGAATCTCCAAAATTAAAAAGGAAATGGAATGAGAGACGAGAATGAGGAATAATCAGACAATCCATGATAAATATGAGAAATAGGAGAGAAGAGAAAAAGAAGCAGAAACAGAGACAGAACGATAAAAGAAAAAAAGATGACGGAAAAGAAACAGAGAGAAAAGATCGTAGAAATAAAAACGAAGAACGGAGAAAAGAGACCAAAGAGAAACAAACAAAAAAAAAAACAGAATAAACAGAAGACAAAAACAGAAGAGACCTAAAAAAAAAAAAGTAAATAAAAATACGAGGCCATAACAGAGAAGAAAAGAGAGAGATAATGATTGAGAAAGTGTGACGGACACGTTTTAATCACGCTAATAATACGAAAGGTTACAGTGGTTAAGGAACCTAATTGGTGCATCAGTTAAATGGCTAATGACTGGTTCATTTCGATGGAAGTCCATGGTTGGGAGATTTAAAAACCCTCATCTCCCAGAATCGCTTAGTTTCACTAGAATCCCATGACTGAAAGGTATGTTATACTGAGAGTGATAATGATCATGGAAACACTCATGATGATTATGATAATGTTAATACTGATTAATAATTCTGTTATTATTTTTAATTTGATTCTTGTTACTGTGATCATGAAGAGGAGGCTCATCCTCTAATAGGGTGATTTTTTCAAAATTAATTAGAATACAAACATGAGCATTTTGAAGTATTAAATGTATCCGGAAAAGTTATGAGACATATTGGAACATTCCAACGCGCCAACAGCTTAAAGACTTCCTATAGGGAGATTGTTTTATCATTTTCAAGCTATTTCGAATTTTATTATAAGTAATAAATGTAGCAGTGGTATTAGTATTTTCATTTATCATTATCTTTACTTTTATTATCACCATTATTTGTTTTAATTATAATAATTATTGTCTTTATTATAACAACATCACCATCATCATGATCATCGTTATTATCATTATCATTACTTTTGCATAATGATGATGATGATAACAATAATAATAATAATAATAATAATAATAATAATAATAATAATAATAATAACAGCAACAACAACAACAACAACAAAACAACAATAACAAAAATAATAAAAATAACTAAAATAATAATAATAATGATAGTAATAATAACAATAATGATAATAACAGTAACAACACCAACAACAATACTAATACTAATAAAAATAGATAATAATAACAATAGCAATACTACTACTACTACTAATAATAATAATAATGGTAATAATAATAATAATAATAATAATAATAATAATAATAATAACAAAAATAACAATAACAATATTAGAAATAATGATAATAGATAATGATAATGAAAGTAATAACGAAAAAAACAAATAAAATGTAAACAATAATAATAATAATAATGATATATAAAACAAGAACAACAACAAAACACCAATATTAGTAGTAGTAGCAGCAATAATAATAACAGAGAGAGAGAGAGAGGGGGAGGGAGGAAGAAAGAAAGAGAAAGAGAGAGAGAGAGGGGGAGGGAGGAAGAAAGAAAGAGAAAGAGAGAGAGAGAGAGAGAGGTGGGGGTGGGGGAAAAGAGAGAGAAAGAGAAAGAAAGAGAGAGAGAGAGAGAGGTGGAGGGGGGGGGGGAAGAGAGAGAGCAAGAGAGAGAAATTATCATAAAGAGCGTGCGTGCTTGTGCGAGCGAGTTCCCCCCTCTCTCTCCCAGTCTCGTAACGCAACAGGCGCATCCTGGAGGCCAGCTTGCACGAGCGCCCACAGGTCCTCCTTCCTGGAACCTATGCTTTTATGGGCGTGAGAGGGTGGGGGAGGTGGGGGAGGAGGAGGAGGAGGAGGGGGAGGGGTGGGCGGCTGGGGGGATGGGTGGGGCGGGTGCGGGGGAGGGGGCGACGCGAGAGGGGGAGAGGGGAGGGGGAAGAGAGGAGGGGAGGGGGAGGAGAGGAGGTAGGGGGGAGAGGGGAGGGGGAAGAGAGGAGGGAAGGGGGAGAGGGGAGGGGGAAGAGAGGAGGGAAGGGGGAGAGGGGAGGGGGAAGAAGGGAGGGAAGGGGGAGAGGGGAGGGGGAAGAGAGGAGGGAAGGGGGAGAGGAAACCGTGGGTTGTGTTGTAATGCCCGTCGCCTGGACTGCCCGGGTGATGGCGGGGGAATACAGCGCTAGGTTAGTTGGCTACACAGGATGAAATGGTTGTTATGTGTCGCCGTTGCCATGGCGATGGGGGATGGCAGAGCGCTATGCGTTTTTTTATTTTTCTTTCTCTTTCTTTTTTCTTGTTTTTATCTGTTCCTCTGCTCGTCCTTGCATGAGAGTCGTGAACTGTATTTCGTGACTGACAGTCAGCTGGTCGCGTGGCTTTGCCGGGCGGAGAAAGGGTGGTTGATACTGATCAATAACAAGGGAAGATCTATAGCTCATTGTAAAATATCTATGGCTTTCGACACAGAGGCGATGGTCGCTTAGGCAATCGTTATGTGCGAATCCATTCACGGGGTGACTCGCGAAAGCACTTCGTTGTTCTTATTTCACTTCCTTTCACCTGATTTTCAGCTCCATTCATAACTACTGCACCACACTAAACAACAAAGAAGCGCGGACTTACTGTTATTCTTATGTCAAGGCTTCTCACAGCGAACACCGGAAGGGAGAGAAACCGCCTGTAGCGTGGGAAAATTCTGTCAGAGCTCCGCGCAGGAACACGCTGTGGGGGTAAGGCACCTCTCCGTCCAACTGCGGGAACATGCAGCAACTAAAGGAAGGAGGGAGAGGGGGGAGAGAGAGGGAGGAAGAAAATCCCCTATCAAGCCTGCGCGAGTCCCCCCTCGCACTTCTACGCACGCCTCCGTTTTCTATGCGTCCCTGGATGAGGCAACCGTTCCCGTTCGGTTATCGACGAAAGCCTCGGGTTTCGTTCGGAGAATAATTGCTCTTGGATTAGCTCTCCCTGGTAGTGGCTGTCCTGGATGCTAACGCAAGATCAATAGTCCTTAGTCAAGGCTCTTTACCTGGAAAATACGTGCACCTTCGTATCTCTATTGAATAGTGATGCGTGGCGAACTATAGGAGTGTATTATTTATGTAGACAGGTAGATTACACGGTGAGATAAGGACCAGACCTTTGATCATAAAGTTTGAAAGCTTTCAGAAAGACGTATGTGCAGGAGAGGGATCAAAACCTATAATACTTATATTTAGAAATAATGGAGCGGACAAGGTTCTATTAACTAATGTATTTTTACTCCAGGGTTTCACAACATTACGAAAAAAAGAGAAAGAGAGAGTGTGGGGGGGGGAGTGAGGGAGAGAGAGAGTGAGAGAGAGAGAGAGAGAGAGAGAGAGAGAGAGAGAGAGAGAGAGAAAGATGGGGGGAGGAAGGGAGGGAGATGGTAGGAGAGAGGAAAATAAAGAGAGCGCCGAGAGAAAGGGGGGGTTGAAGGGAAGGAGGGAAAGAAATAGAAAGAAAGTCGGAAACATAAAGAGGTAAAGAAAAAAAAAACAGACA
>NC_061826.1:34758530-34771030 GCF_019202785.1 Penaeus chinensis | reverse complement strand
TATATATATATATATATAATTTGATATAACGCTGTAAAGTGGATATATGTAGCCTGTAAAATTGTGATATAAAATGCTATTATCAGTGTATTTAGTTATCATAATACAAATTGAAAATGCTTTCATACAGAGCAATTTTCTTAAGAACCGCTGACTGTAAGAATGATAATTGTTCCCACCTTATTAACAACAGGAAGAAATATTTGATGGTAAATCACAGATGAAATCTAATACTGAATATCTTATAAATATATACAAAAATGTAGGAGGAGGAGGAGGAGGGGGTAGAGTGAAGAGGGGGGTGTCATGAAAGGTGTACATGTGCGAATTCAGGATCTCTGAAAATGTCTTCTTTCTTTCTTTCTATCTTTCTTTCTTTCCTTTTTCTGGTGCTTAAATATTCGGGCTTTTTCAAATGTGTTGAAGAGTAGTGACGATTTTCGTTCGAATGGGAACAGAGTCAAAAATGAAATTAAGACCTAAAAAAATAGATGTCGATAGGTAATGATGTCGAGGATGATACCAACAGACAGACAAATGATAAATGGAATAACGAAAGAGCAAATACACAAACAGAAGATGAATGAATGGGTGAAGAGAACCAGTCCGAAAGCAAAAGTCTCAAACGACAGCAGGAGACGACCTCGCCACGCCCCTCTTCTAAACAGCCCCCTTCTCGTCGTCGATGAGGGCACCGTTCTCGTCCCTCTCGTCGTCCTCGTCCTCCTCGTCGATCGTCAGACGACCCGACTCGACGATGCGGAAACACTCGAGGAATTCGTTGAAGTCGATGTATCCGTCCTTGTTGATGTCGATCGAGCGGGCCAGGTCGGCGATGTCCTCCTTGGGGATCGGGACGTCGATGTGGCGACTCAGCAGCTCACACGTCTCGCTGAATTCGTCCATGCTGATGTAACCTTTGGGGAGGCAGATAACGGTCGGTTAGTTCTTCTCTGAGTATGAATGAATGGTATATGTTAATAGAGATATAGGTTCGTCCTTATTAATTTTATAATCTTTAGGGGGAGTTAACATTTTGTAAGCTCATGCCAGAATATGAATAGATATATAATGTAGCCTTTGGGGGTGTCGGCGAGAGTCAGTTAACGGCTGGTAAGCTCTCGTCTGAATATGAATAAATAAGGCACAAATGAAGAAAAGGATTCGTCCGTGCTGATGTAACGTTTGGGGGGAGTTAGTTCAGCTCATGTCAGAATATGAGTAAATATAGTAATGGATATGTCTATGCTGATGGTAGTCAGTTAATGATTGGTAACCTCGTGTCTGAGAGAGAGAGAGAGAGAGATTGAGAGAGAGAGAGAGAGAGAGAGAGAGAGAGAGAGAGAGAGAGAGAGAGAGAGAGAGAGAGAGAGAGAGAGAGAGAGAGAGAGAGAGAGAGTCAAAGTCAAAGTCAAAACACTTTATTCCATTAATTACAATGGTTCTTCTTTTTACATAGATTGTGGCATCGTACAGTAATACAGAATAAGTAGAAACAATAGCAAATACATTGTTGGGGGAGATATAAAATAAAATTAAATAGAATATGATGGTCACATCATTCGAAATTGAGTTACATGGTTTGGCTTTGTATGCAAATGCCTTATGTCATTGACAATTTAAGAGATACTCCTTTATTATTATTATTTTTTTTTTTTTTTTAAGTAATCAGGTTGGAGATGTTTCTAATGTTTTGCGGTAGGTTGTTCCAGATCTCGGGTCCTCGGATTTGCATTTGCCTTGACCCTGTTTCCGTGTATGATCTTTTGACGTGCAGAGAGTTAATCTGTTTGGTTTGGAAGCCTGTTTTGTTACCAATTGTTTGTAGAGGCATTAATCAATGAGGATAATCGCCCTTTATGAATTTATGAATGAGTATACATGTATCAAATTGACATTTTTTAGGAACTTTTAACCATTTTGCTTTTTTAAGTGGGGGGTTATGTGGTCATGTTTATTTATGTTGCCTAATGCCACTCTTGCGGCAAAGTTTTGTAGTTTTTGTGCTTTTTGTATTTGAGTTTTGTTGGTTGAGCCCCATATGTTGGAGCAGTAGTTTATAATGCTTAGTGCAAGTGTTTGTACAACAATAATTCTCGTCTCAGCGGGGATTTTGTTTTTTATGTGATTTAGGTATATTAATGTGCCCATCACTTTTTTGTGAATGTTGTCTATGTGTGTTTCGAAAGTCATGTATCTGTCTATGTGTACTCCTAGATTTTTCACGGAAATGCTTGGTTTGATATGATTGTGTTTATGGGGATTTTGGTTCTGTTTTGCCGATTGCCTATAAAGATGCGTTGAGTTTTATCGGGATTTAGTTTGAGGCCGTTGTTGTGAAAACAAATCTTTGCTTCTGTAAGAGTCTGTTGTGTATTTTTTATCAATTCATATAAATTGATTGCAGGGGCAGCGTGAAGAAACTGAGAGTCATCAGCATATTGGACAAGGAGACAGCTGTTTGCAATGTTTGATAGATCGTTTATGAATATAGTGAACAGGGACGGGCCTAATATGGAGCCTTGTGGGACACCGAAAGAGACTGTTTGTTTAGTTGACATATTGTTACGAATTTTGACTGACTGCGTTCTTGTAGATAGATAACTTCTGAACCAATAGTTGTCTATTCCATGATCTTTCATTTTGTTAAGCAGGATTTTATGGCTGACACTGTAAAACGCTTTTGACAGATCACACAATGTGAGTAGATTTATTTGATTCTTGTCTATGTTATCATAAATTTTGTTTGTAATTTGTAGTAAAGCTGTTTCAGTGGATAACTTACTTCTAAACCCATGTTGCGTTTCGGAAATAAGGTGATTGGATTCTAAGAATGTTGATGATTGATTTGCAACAATTTTTTTTGGCACTTTAGATATCACTGGGAGTAGAGTGATAGGACGATAATTGTTCGGTTGTTCTGCATTTCCTGATTTGAAAATTGGTGTTATGATGCCATGTTTCCACAGTGATGGGTAGGTACCGGTGACTATGGATGTGTTTATAATGACAGTTAAATAGAAAGCTATTGCGGGTAAGCTTTCTTTGAGGAATCGAAAAGCAATGTTATCCATACCTACAGCATTTGTTTCACGTAAGTGTTTTATTGTTAAACTGTTATTTCCACTCCTGTTGGCTGTGGTCTGAAGGCATTTGTTGAAAGCCTTGTTCTGGTTGTGTTGTGTGGGGCCAAGGAAGCAGCTGTCTGTTCATAGGTGAGTCTACCGATATTTGCGAAGTAGTCGTTTACATGTTCTATACTACTTAAGGAATCTAGGGACGTGTCTGTGTGGTGTTTTTTGTTTGGTGCTAACGTTTTAATTGTTTTCCATGTTTCTTTGGCGTCGTGTTTACAGTCATTGAACTTATTTAGAAAATAATGAGAAAGAGAGAGAGAGAGAGAGAGAAAAGAAAAAAAGAAAAAAAGAAAAAGAAATAGAAAAAGAAAAAGAAAGAAAAACACTGACAGAAAAAAAGAGCGAATACAACTTACCTGAATTATCTTTATCAATTAACCTGAAGATCGTCTCCATACTACTCTTGTGTCTATAGAGAGCTTCGACCACCGTGGGACCACCCTGAGGGAGGAAAAGACAGCATGACCATTCTGTTTTATTGTTATTTGTTAATAAAATCTTTGTCTGTATTTTGTTTTATTGCTGTGTGTGGATGTTTGTGGGTTAGATGATTGTTATTATGATTATTATTATCATCAACAGCAGTATTAATATCGTTATAGTAATAATTATCATCCTATTTATCCTTAATATCTGTCATTATAATTATGATATTTTTTGTTATTGCCATCATTATATAGTTCTCAATGTTACCTTCAGTATCGATATTACTACTGTTGCTATCATCGTTATCATTTTTTTACATTATTTTCATCCAGATTAAAATTCTGAACTTCATATCATTTGTATTATTTTCATATATCATATTATTATCAAAATCCTAAACCTCAGATCATTAGCATGAATTCTGAAACTCATATCACTGGCAATAATTCCAAATTTCTTACCCACTGGCACTTACCACAATTAGCATAAACTCCGAACCTCATAAACTTAGCCTAAATCACCATCCTTCACCATAAATAATTATCCTCTTCCCCTCCCCCTCCCCCTCCCCCCCTCTCCCCCACCTCACCTTCACGGCCAAATTCTTCTTGAAAGTTTCCTCACTGAAGGTACTCCTATAATCGACCATGTCTGTGATGGGATGCAATGTCACTATCTTCTCCCTCAGTACTCGCCACGGCAGATTGAGGTGACTCTCTCTTTCCATCACTTCCACCCAGTCGCTCACGGTGATGTACCCTGGAAGAGGAAGAGAGGAGATGTAGATAAATGGTAAGAAAGGGAATGTGTCAAATAATACGTCACTTCCACTCAGTCGCTCAAAGTGATGTACCTTGGGAGAGGAAGAGGAGAAGAAGAGAATGGTAGGAAAGGGGAAGGTTGAATTAAATCGTCACTTCCACCTACTCACTCACGGTGATGTTATCTGGAAGAGGAAAGGAAGAGAAGTAGAGATGAGAAAAAGAAAAGGGTGAAGTGATGTGTCACTTCCACCAAGTCGCTCAAAGTGATGTACCTTGGGAGAGGAAGAAGTGAAGAAGAGAATGGTAGGGAAGGGGAAGGTTGAATTAAATCGTCACTTCCACCTACTTACTCACGGTTATATACCTTGGAAGAGGAAGAGAGGAAGAAAAGAATAAGATAATGGTATGAAAAGGAAGGATGAAATAATCTGATGGGGATTTTTTCTTTCTTTCTTTTATGGTTCAGAAACTTGGAAGAGGAAGAAAGGAAAGTAAGCGGAGAATTGCAAATTAACAGGAAAAGTGAAATAGTACGTTCGAAATTCGGGACTGATAGGGTTTTTTTTTTTTTTTTTTTGGGGGGGGGGGGTCAATTTGGGATAAGATTAAGTTAGCTTTTGTAATAGATCTCGGTACATTTCTCCCTCGCTATGATCTTCACAAACTGTCATACACTTTGACATAAGAACGAAAGGAAAAGTAAAAAGTAAAAAGAAAAAAAAAACGAAATAGCAAGATGTTAAAAAAGACAATTTAAAAACAGAAAATTAATTCAGGATCGTCAAGTATTAAAGATCTAAAAATTATGTTACTTTTTGTTCATAGATTTTGGTCCACTAAGTGATACAGTGTGGTCCGTCTGGAGTAAGACAAGAGCAAAAAGATACATAAGATGAAGGGAAACAAGGAATTATTCGATGGGAATATTATGGATCCTTTGATGGGAATATTATGGATCATTGGATGGGAAATTAGGGATCATTTGAAGGGAAAATTATGGATTATCTGAAGGGAAAATTATAGATCATTTGAAGGGAAATTATCGATCATTTGAAGGGAAAATCATGTATCATTCGATGGGAAAATTATGGATCTTTTGAAGAGAAAATCTTTTACACATTTTCAATCATGATAAAACCTCTGTTGATATATCAATTCCAGTTCCTGATAATAAAATAAGGACTTATACACAGAAGAAAAAAATAATAATAAAATGTAAAGAAATTGTATAAAAGCGACTGGCGTTTTATTCATTAACATTCTGCTTTATTTGCATTTTTTTTTTTTTTTTTTTTTTCGTTTTCTCTCTGTGTGACTTTCATCCAGTCATTCTTACGGTCCTTTAGCCTGGGATAGGAATGTACTTTAGACGAAGCATAAAGAAAACAGGATTAGGTCAGAAGTAAAGGGGCTTAATCATTAATTAATTATACGATCCAGTGACTTTCAGTTCTGGATAACATGAAAAGAAGTCCTCTGAAAGAAAGATAAAAATATAGAGAAAAGAGAATCAAAAATATATATCAATTTGGTTTGTTATTAAGGATTTTTTTTTTTTTTTTTTTTTTTTTTGATCGCGGGGGTCGATTAATGAAGGTTCTATTAGTCTTAAGTTATATATTCTATAGTAACTTTTTTTTTCTTGGTATAAGTCTTTATGGTAACTTAGCCTTCAATGAAAAGAAAAGAAGACGAAGGGCAGATTATAATAAAAAAGAAAAATTTTAAAAAAGGAAAGAAACGTGTTGTGATTATGTGCATTTTCAGTCTCTAATAATATACTGTATTTTGGTCCAGTTTCCGCTTTCCTGGTGATTTACAACGGAAAGGAGATAAGTTTAGAGGGAAATATATATCTCAGTAAGTAAAACTTTTCGTTCTTGAGAGTGTTAGTGATGAAGAGGAGACCGGATGAGGAGGAACTCAACTGAATAAAAAGGTATAAGTTTTGTTTAGAAGACTCTTCGGTAAGATTAAATATATAGTAAAGACATGTTAGATTGTTTATTTTTTTCCCTTACTGTCACTGCCTTATTTTTTTATATTCTTCTTCTTCTTTTTTAGATATACCAGTAATGTGTAAATGATTTAGGTGTTAAAGATCAAGAGTGTTTCCTTACACGATATAAAAAGTATTTACCTTCTCTGATCCATAATTTATCTTCTCTTAATTGCCACGTACCGATTATAACAATCACATAACCTCCCTTCCTACCCAAACATTCTTAATTATCATCCTATTGAGAATCAAGATCACGCGCAACACATTCTTATCTTCGCTGCCTTACTCGTTTCTTACAAGTCTTTCTTCACGATCCTTTCTCATAAACTTTATATCCTCTCCCTACCTTTGTTGTCTTTATCCTTCTGCTGGAATGCATGTAGGAGTCTGGACTTCGAAGCGTTGATTTGACTTCGCAGTTCCCTGAAGGCAGAGGTCTCCATCCTTCCCACGCGCTCTCTAATGGTCAGTTTTCGAGACCTGCGAGTGGGGGGCAGAGGGAGGAAGAAGCAATGGTGATAATGTGGTCAGGAATCGTGTGAAAAGGGGAATGGCCGAGTAGAAAATCAACTTGTATTGAAAGAGAGAGAGAGGGGGGGGGGAGAAAGAGGGAGGGAGGGAAGGAGGGAGGGAGGGAGGGAGGGAGAGAGAGAGAGAGAGAGAGAGAGAGAGAGAGAGAGAGAGAGAGAGAGAGAGAGAGAGAGAGAGAGAGAGAGAGAGAGAGAGAGAGAGAGAGAGGGAGGGAGTGGGAGAGAGAGAAAGGGAGGGAGGGGGTTGCTGTACATCTCAGAAAAGATAACCATTAAAAGATATACATATTTAAAGGTATATATATATATATATATATATATATATATATATATATCCCCACAATAACAATAATAAGTGAAGTACATACGAATAAAGAAATCTTCGACCTTAGCCATAATATCGAAACATATAAAATAAACGAGTGGAAAGCTATAACACGAAGCACCAAGAACCTACTTCATATCTGCCGTGTACTGGACGAAGTGGGGCTCCAGGCGAGGGCCCTGCAGCTTGACGTAGGCCCCTCTGTTGGACCCGGCCTCGTAGTAGTTGGAGGCCGAGAAGATAGTCAGACACTGTGGAGAGGAGGAGGCTGTTCGGATGGAGGCTTTTGGGGGCATGACTACAGTGCTATTTCGAATATGCTTTTGTTTGTGTTTCTTTTGAGTTTTTTTTTGTTGTTGTTTTTATTGTGAAGGGGGGGGGGAGCTGTATCTCTTCGATTGCTTTAAAGGATTAAAGGATTTTTGCTTATGATAAGATTTACAGGTCAATATGAGCGTGTTATCATCATGGCTATAAACCATGTTTTATCGTTGCCTGTAGGTAATCACTCATAAAATACCCGATCAAAATTCTTATCACCTAATTACGCTAAATACCAATACAATCAAAAGATCATAATATTCACGTTTATCCTTTCATCATGCAAGAAATTCACAATCTACAACTAAACCATACCGTATTGTTATGCGTGAATTCGTATCCCTCTGGTTTGCACTCATGTGATCGGATAAGGAGTGAGAGGCCGTTCTTCATAAGCAGGTCCCTAGTGATGTCAGGACCGAAGTAACTTCCTCCGCCTCTGAAGGAGTTAGGCCGACATCCCAAGTGAGGCTGGGGGTCGCTCCACAGGAGGTCCAACACCTGGGGATTCAGGGTATGGACGTGTTAGTAACGTGTTTTGTCGCCGTTTGTTCTGTTCTCTTCTATAAGTAGGGGTATGAAATGGTGAATCAGTGTATTAACCTACGTGTGTCGTTAGTTTCGATATGTGAATAATGTTAAAAAAGAAAAAGAAAAAAAAGATGAACACTGTTTTCAAGACAAATCGATATGAACTGAATTTTGTTGGTAATTTTACACGGATCTTCCGCTATTGTATTCCACTCTGTCGTTTCGCCTTAGATATAATTTTTGCGCATGTGTAATAATAATAATAGTACAGTTCAATTCAGTTTTCGGGCTGTATCTACCGCTCTTCTTTAACCCACTGTTGCCGGGTGAATGTTTTGTTGTCTGTTTGTCAATTTGTACATAGATTGCACCGCCTAGCCACCAAGGAGCCAGTTAGTTCACCTGTTTTCCCTTTTCTTTGAATTTTTGGGATTTTTAAAAAATTATTTTCTTTATATCGATTCTATAATTATTATTATTACTATTATTATCATTATTATTATTGTTGTTATTATTATTATTATTATTATTATTATTATTATTATTATTATTATTATTATTATTATTATTATTATTATTATTATTATTATCATTATTACTATTATTATTATTATTATTATTATTATTATCACGGGTAAAAGGAAAAGAAGTAAAGAATCTATCTGATAATGTTCCATCGAAATATAAATTAACATATGCCTCTTTCTAATGGAAATACTATGCCTTTACGATTTGAAAATCAGTATTTACAATAACATTGCAAGAACATCAAACGTGAAAAAATAAATTGCCCTGATTACCTTTCGTGTATGATGATGTGATGAGAATGAGGAGGAAGATGATAATTATGGAAATATTGCTAGTAATAATAACAGTAATAATGATATTAATAAGAGCAGGAAGAATTATAATAATAATAATATTAACAGTAATGATAATAAAAATAATGATAATAATAATAACTGTAATAATAGTAATTATAATAATAACTGTAATAATAGTAATTATAATAATAACGGTAACAATAATAATAATAATAATAATAATAATAATAATAATAATAATAATAACAATAATAACAATGACAATAACAACAATACCAATAATAATAATACTCACAATAACATTAAAAATAAAAATAATAACATTAATAATAAAATAATAACAATAACAATTAACATGAACAACGAGTAATAGCAAATGCCTGAGTTCCTTCAGCCTTTTTACCTGCTTCCACTCGTACGTCGCCGTGAAGAGTCTGACCTCCTTACAGGCCTCAGAGCTTTCGTCGCCGTCTTCGCCCTCTCCTTCGCTCTCCTCCAGCCTCGCCGCGGGAGTTCTTAGGACGCTCCTGTACTGCAAAGGTCGTGGCCAGGTCAGTCAGGGTGTAAGAAGGTCAGAATTGTGTTTATTTGTTGAAGATTATAGTGGATTATACTAAGGTGGGAGGGTTTGTATTTAGTATGGAGTTATTTTGCTTAGATATGTTGTACTGTTTGATGTAAATATGCGTGATATATACTAGTGTTTGTAAAGGGTATATGCGATATACAGGGGCCAATGTAAACCCATCTATTTATATATTTATCTATCTTCCTATCTCTCTCTCTCTCTCTCTCTCTCTCTCTCTCTCTCTCTCTCTCTCTCTCTCTCTCTCTCTCTCTCTCTCTCTCTCTCTCTCTCCCTCCCTCCCTCCCTCCCTCCCTCCCTCCCTCCCTCCCTCCCTCCGCCCCCCTTTCTTTATTTATTTATCTATCTCTCTTTGTCTATCCACCTCTCTCCCTCTTCCACTCCCTCTCTCTCTCTCCCTCTCCCTTTCCCTCTCTATCTCCCTTTCCCTCTCCCTCTCCCTCTCCCTCTACCTCTCCATCTCCCTCTCCTTCTCCTTCTCCCTTTCCCTCTCCCTCCCTCTCTCTCCATCACCCTCTCCCTCACCTCTCTCCCTCACCTCTCTCCCTCTCTCCTTCCCTCTCCTTCTCCCTCTCCTTCTCCTTCTCCCTCTCCCTCTCCTTCCCCTGCCTCTCCTTCTCCCTCTCCCTCTCCTCATCCCTTTCCCTCTCCCTTTCCCTCTCCCCTCACCTCCCTCTTTATCTCTCCTTCTCTCTCTCTCTCTCACCTCCCTCTTTATCTCTCCCTCTCTCTCTCTCTCTCACCTTGCTCCTATCCGCCGTCGCCATCCACTTGAGATCGGTGTCGAGGGAGATGCCACCATGGACCACCAGCACTTTGTTGTCGATGATGGTGGCGAGGGGCAGCCAGCGGTATACCTCCTCCAGTAGGCGTAGGATCCTTGGGCCGTGAGGGGCCTGGAAGGGAGGAGGTTTAGATTGATTGCTTTTGTTACGATGGGTGTTCTTGGTGTGATGTGATGTCTGTTTTATTATGCTTCTGAATTATCCCTCTGTGTGCAAGGAATGGCTGGGTTTAGCATCTACTGGCGGTGAGGGATTTGAACGCAGGGCAGCGAGATTGCTAGACGAGATCGCTACCGCTGCACCACACAGGAAGGAAGGAAGGGGGGGGGGGGGGTTGAGAAGGGTGAGAGGGAAGGGTGTTCTGGGATGATGGGTGTTGAGTGTGTGTTGCTGTTATTTGATCAGAATGTATTTTCATTACAAAGCATTTTAATAGGTGACAGCATATTTACAAAAGGGATCCTATCAAAATTACTTCTACACATCAACATAAAAGAAGATTCTTAAGATGGATGATTAAGCAAATAAGTTTAAGTCGTAACAATAACGATTCTTACCTTGTATTTCCGGCTGATCTCTTTGCAAAAACCGTACCTGCAACATCGGCAGAATGGATATCAGAAATGGTGTATTGCATCTAATTATGAAATATATCGTAATTTTGCTAAAGGATGCAACATTCGGTGAAATTGGGGATCGTTATAAATACAGATATTTATGATCATTTTTTTTTTTTTTTTTTTTAATCTTTGGAGGGAAATTTCATCATGTAAAGTGAAATGCCATTTTAGACAAAACGTTGATGACATCCTGTGGTGGAAAGGGAGGGGAGAGACGAGCAGAGACAGAGAAACAGAGAAAGAGAGGGAGAAGATACAGAGAGAGGAGGGGAGGAGAGAGAGAGAATGGGAGGGAGGGAGGGAGGGAGGGAGGGAGAGAGGGAGGGAGGGAGGGAGGGAGGGAGGGAGGGAGGGAGGGAGGGAGGGAGGGAGGGAGGGAGAGAGGGAGGGAGGGAGGGAGGGAGGGAGAGGGGAAAAGATACAGAGAGAGGAGGGGAGGAGAGAGAGAGAATGGGAGGGAGGGAGGGAGGGAGGGAGGGAGGGAGGGAGGGAGGGAGGGAGGGAGGGAGGGAGGGAGGGAGGGAGAGAGGGAGGGAGGGGAGGGAGGGAGGGAGAGGGGAAAAGATACAGAGAGAGGAGGGGAGGAGAGAGAGAGAATGGGAGGGAGGGAGGGAGGGAGGGAAAGGGAGTGGGAGAGAAAGAGACTGAGAAAGAAAGAGGGGAAGATACAGATAGAGAGAAAGAGAGAGAGAGAGAGAGAGAGAGAGAGAGAGAGAGAGAGAGAGAGAGAGAGAGAGAGAGAGAGAGAGAGAGAGAGAGAGGAGAGAGGAGAGAGAGAGTGGGAGGGAAGAAGAGAGAGGGAAAGGGAGTGGGAGAGGAAGAGATAGAGAAAGAGAAACAATAAGAGAGAGAGAGAGAGAGAGAGAGAGAGAGAGAGAATATCAGTGCAGTATCATTATTAATAATACTATCTTTATCCTTTTCATTGCTATTGTTATCATTATTATCATTGACATCATATCATAATTATTATTATCATTATTATTATCATAATCATCATCATAATCATCATCGATATTAACACCAATATTACTATTACCACTATTGTTATAATTATTATCATTACCATCGCCACATTATTAACGTTACCATTATCGTTGCTGATATCATAATAATTTTCGCCATTATTATCATCATTATCATTGTTAATATCATTATTACAATCAATAACAGCATAATATTTTATTATTATTGATATCAATAGTATCACTATTATCACCGCTCTCTTTATAATCAATGCAATCATCATCATTATTATTACCATGATTACTATCTTTACTATCATCATCAATAATATTATTATCGACACCATCAGTACCAGTGTTATCATCATCATTCCATCTCTTATTAAGAGTATCAAAAAGGAATCAATGGACTGATACTTTAGGCATTAACCTGTTTGATAACAAAAATTATATCGATAATTTTTTATCAACATCACTTATGAGCAAAAGAAAATCAGAAAGTTCCATAAAAGCTTTCATCCAATTTTCTGACCGCTAAAGGAAGAGAATTTCCCCTTGAGAAAACCACGTTAATATCCCATTTTAGCGTCAAATTGGATATGGCAGGGTTATTGTATAGCTATCAGAGGGTCCCGGGAGGCGGTCAGGAGAGATATGAGATGCGGAATTGGATTAATGACCCCA
>NC_061826.1:34755256-34758430 GCF_019202785.1 Penaeus chinensis | reverse complement strand
GTGAGAGAGAAGAGAAGAGAGGGAGAGAGGAGACGATAATTCTAAGCATACTAGGAGTATATCAAGACCCAACAGAAGCCACAGAAAACCGTATAGGCTAGATCCACCAGGAACATGACGTCACAATGAAATACAAAAAAATATTACGTCAGTCACCCATTCCTCTCATCATCACTGATTACGTAAAAAAATAAAAAAATAAATACAAAGAAAAACGTATCTTTAAAAAAAAATACATATACCTAATATATAAAAATATATATACATAATACATAAAAAATACATATACACCTACACAAAAATGATATACGTATGTTTCTCACTCTTACCTCCTGTGGGCGAAGCTCTAGGAGACAGCGCTTCCATAATCTCGTTGATAGACCCAGTGCCCATGTGTGTTAAAAGGGCGTTGAAGAAATTGTACAGCTGGAACAGAAAATATTACTGTGTGAAGTATAGGGGTTGTTAGTTGTAATTTCTAATGAGTGTGTCGTATTAGAAGGGTTAGTTCATTTAAGGTGACACTAACACAAACGCAGTAAGGTGTACACAAAGATGAAAGGAAAACAGCCACAATTTCATTTCTTACTGTGGCTGTTTTCCTTCCATTTGAGGTTTCGATAGCTGGTGAGAGAAGGGTTGGGTGGAGAGGAAAGATGATGAATTGATAGGTTGAGAGATAGAGATAGCGGAGAGGTGGATAGCTATAAAGGTGGATTAATACAGAGAGAGGGAGGGGGGAGAAATAGAGAAAGAGGGAGGGAGGGAGGAAGGGAGGTAGAGAGAGAGAGAGAGAGAGAGAGAGAGAGAGAGAGAGAGAGAGAGAGAGAGAGAGAGAGAGAGAGAGAGAGAGAGAGAGAGAGAGAGAGAGAGAGAGAGAGAGAGAGAGAGAGAGAGAGAGAGAGAGAGAGAAGAGAGAAGAGGAAAGAGAGAGAGAGAGAGAGAGAGAGAGAGAGAGAGAGAGAGAGAGAGAGAGAGAGAGAGAGAGAGAGAGAGAGAGAGAGAGAGAGAGAGAGAGAGAGAGAGAGACTGAGACAGACAGGGACAGAGACAGAGAAAGAACGGTGTATATGAATAATGTTATTTTCATAAGCATTTCATAAAATCTACACAGTAATGTCGAGATCAAATTCGTATTACAAGTTAACAGGGTCATCATTAGCTCGTAAATCTGTTGTTCTGAAACCATAACTTACAACAGTGGAATCTTCTTCCTCTGCAACTTAAACCACTGTATGTAAATTCTTCTCCATGCTAAATCTATCCAGAAAAATCCCCATAGTCCAACCACATGATACCAAATATACCATCAACTTTAACACGAAAGAGATCACACCCCTTAACAATTTACCCAATACCTTTAGTACCCTAAATTATCTTATTACATTCCATCTTTTTCTTACCTTCATCTGATCCTGTTCACCTGCATATTCGATCGTCTGGAAGATCGTCCAGGTATATCGGCGGCGAATTTCCAAGCGAGCGCAGTATCGCCTGTACCAGCGCTGGATCAACAGGGCCGCCTTCAGTGCTGTTGGGAGTCAGAGAATACGTTAGGGTCCGTTTTTCTTAGGGGTGACTTGTGTATGTTTAGGTTGTCAGGTTTTGTTTGTTGTTTTTGTTATGTTTTTGTTCTAGTTTTTATGGGTTTTTGTCTGGTTTTAGTTCTGTTCTGTTTGTTTGTGTATTTCTCATTTTTTTCTGTTTTTGTTTGCTTATCTCTCATTTACTTTATTTTTATCTCTATTTCCCATCGTCGTCATTCAAAGTTGTCATGAAATTCTGTAATAAATCGTCGTCAACAGCATTAAACATTCCAATGCCGGCGACGCAATATCTTTACAGGTCAGACAGTTTCACATCACGAGATTATATGTTTTTGATAAATCTAATCTGCAATTAGTATACGCGACTGCGTTCCTGTTTTTAAAAGGTTATGAACTGTTAACAGAACAACATAAAATAAATGTTATGCTCTCTATCTTTCATTTGTATGCACAACTATGCATACATACCAACGTACATGTATAAATACATAAATATATACAACATGCGTGCAAGTATACATACATATATGAGTCAACACCGCAACGGGGAGCCATGAACTAGCCAAGGTCGTCGCTCACCTCATCACCGACGTGACCTGACCGCCTAGTACATATATATGACTCTATGTATCTCTTGTCAGTAAATGTTAAAAGACCTTCGGCATATTCGTGTGTTTTCCTGTACTTCCCTTTGTTGTTCTACTTGCAATTTGTTCAACATGAATAGACACACACACACACACACACACACACACACACACACACACACACACACACACACACACACACACATATATATATATATATATATATATATTTATATATTTATATGTGTGTGTGTGAGTGTATGTGTGTGTGTGTGCATATATATATATATATATATATATATATATATATATATATATATATATATATATATATGGACACGTACACAAAAAACTGTTACGTGTATATGTATGTATGTATGTGTGCCTATATATATATATATATATATATATATATATATATATATATATATGTGTGTGTGTGTGTGTGTGTGTGTGTGATATATATCATGTATATATATATATATATATATATATATATATGTGTGTGTGTGTGTGTGTGTGTGTGTGTGTGTATGTATATATGTATATATGTATGTATGTGAGTAAAGATGCATAAATATAAATGTATATACATATCTATCCGTGACTGTATATATCGTTAGACAGACAGATACATCAACACGTAGATTTATACAAAGGCAGCTAACGATCGATGGCTAATGATTTTCCGTTTCCTCGTGTCCATCGGCATGATCTTCCTCTTAATTAATCAATTCGTTAATTAAATGCGACAAAACCAGGTTGAATTTCCTTTCTGTGTCCCTTCTCGTCCTCCTTCTTTCTCTCTTTCTCCTTCCTTCCTTTGCTTCTCTTGTTCTGTTCATCGTCTTCCTTTCAATCCCTTCCCCTTCTTTATTCACTAATTTTCTCTCGTTTATCTCTCTCTCTCTCTCTCTCTCTCTCTCTCTCTCTCTCTCTGTTACGTATTCCCACTTCTTATTTGCCCGTCTTTTCCTTATTTTCTCATATTTCTCCCTACCTCTTCCTTTCCTTTACCGATATCTCTTCATTTCCCACTC
>NC_061826.1:34737756-34742756 GCF_019202785.1 Penaeus chinensis | reverse complement strand
TATTATTATACATTATAAATTTTATCATAATTACTATTATCGTCACATTATTACTATTATTATTATCATTCTTATTATCATCATCATATTACATTCACCATCATTATCTTAAACTTCATATAAGCCTTACTTTCGCTAATGTAAATTCGCAAATACAAACTCAGGAAACCCGAACCTTGAACAGATCCGGCAGCAAGAGAGAGGGACGGGGAAGGGGAGGGGAGGGGAAGGGAGGAGGGGAAGGGAAAGGAGGGGGAAAGGAGAAAAGGGAAAGAGAGGAGAGGAGGGAAGGAGGGGAGAGGCCTGGGAGGGAAGAGGAGGAGATGGGCAGGGGAAGGGAAGGGAGAAAAGGGGGAAAGGAGAGAGAGGAGACGGAGAGGAAGGGCTGAGGAGGGTGAGGCTGGTGAGGGAAGAGGAGAAGAAAGGAGGGGAGGAAGGGAGAAAAGGGAAAGGAAGAGTAGAGGGGAGGGGAGGGGAAGGCTGATGAGGGAGAGCATGGGAGGGGGAGGCTGGGGAGGGAAGAGGAGGAGAAGGAAGGGAAGGTGAGGGGAGGAAAGGGGAAAGGAGAGGAGAGGAGAGGGGGAGGAGAGGAGAGGGACGGGGAGGGAACGGGAGGGGATTGAGAGGAAACGTGACTAAGACGAGGAGGGGGGGGGGTGAGGGGGAGAAGGGATAGAAGTCGATGTTACTCTAGCTTGCAAGTCCGCATTGCACTGCATAGGATCTGCTTTACTCTCGTGGGTTTACTTGATGCAATGTTCGACACTCATACCATCCTCTCTTTCTTGCTGTTTCTAAATCCTTCAGTACATTTATGATAGCAAATTGTTAGATGTAACGAATCACTATTCATTATCAATATATTTTTTCCTACATGTCAACAGCATATACGACGGGCATCTTAGCAAAGAGGTTGAGCAATATGAATGAGGCTTGCATGCAATACAGGCTGCAATATTATTATTATCATCATCATTATTCCTATTATTATTCTTATCATTATTATTCTTCTCATTATTATTATTATTATTAATCATATGAATAATGATAATAATATTATTATTATCATAACTATTATTATCATAACTATTATTATCATTATTATTATCATTATTATCATTATCATTATTATTGTGTTTATTATTATGATGATTATTATTATTGTTACTACTACCGCTGCTATCAATATGATTATTATCATTATCATCATCATCACTATTATTATTATTACTATTACCATTATCATTATTATTATTATTATCATTATTATGATTATCATATTTCTTATCGATGTTATCATTATTATTGTTTTTGTTATTATCATTATTATCATTATCAATATTACTATCATTATTATCATAATTGATATTATCATTATTATTATTACTATTATTATCATTGTTGTTGTTATCATTATCATTATTATGATCATTATTATGATCATTATTATTATTATTATCATTATTATTATTGTTGTTGTTGTTGTTTTATTGATGTTATTATTATCATTATTATTACTAGTTATATTGTTTTTATTATTAAAATTATCATTATCATTACCATTATTATTATTATTATTATTATTATTATTATTATTATTATCATTACTATTATTTTCATCATAAATATCATTGTTTTTATCATTATCATATTTACATTATAGTAGTATCAGCATAATTTCATTATTATTATTATCATTATCATTATCATTTTTTACTATTATTATTATTGTTATTATTATTATCATTATTATCATTATTATCATCATCATTGTTATTATTATTATTATTGTTATTTTTACTAATATTATTTTTGTTATTATTATTATCATTATTATCATTATTATCATCATCATTTTTATTATTATCATTTTTGTTTTTTAAATCTTTGGGGTTTTATTTGTGGGCATCTTTTAGCATTTTTTTTCTTATCTTTTTATCTTTAATTAGAAAATTCATAAATACCCATTTTTATCATTTTCATTATAATTATTAAATTAAAATTATTATCAATGTCTTTTATCAATATTTTTCCCTAAATTACTATTATCATTGCGGGTTTATTTTTAAAAATTTGAAATTATTTTTATTATATTATCATTTTTAATTTTTTATTATTTCATCATCATTTTTAAACATGGGTTTAAACATTATGATTATGATTATGATTTTTCATTATCAATAACATATTCTTTAAAACATTGTTTTTTATTAAAATTTTTTGTTCTTTGGTTGGGCCTTTTTTTTTTTACTATTGTCAGGCCCTTTTTTTATTATTATTATTATCACCATAATCACAAATCTTTTATTAATCTTATTTTCATCTTGTTTATGCTTTTAAACCAAAAACCATTAGTTTTTAAAACCCCAAAATAATTGTTTTTAAAAATTTTTTTGTAATATTAGGATCATTATTATTTTCAGTCCCAAAGAAAATTTAAATTAGAAATTTTAAAAACTGTTTATTAAATTACCGTTTTTCATTTTTTTTAAATTGTTACGATCATGTTTAATACGTTTCGAGAAAAATCGAAATTTTTTATAGTGATATGGCAGCAAAAGTTAACTAAATAAAGGCAAAAATTATCAAAAAATTTTTACACCACCTACACTCTTTCTCAGAAAAATTAATTAAATGGATTAAAATGGGGGAATTGGTTTTAAATTTCTTCCCCCTTTCCCCCACCCTAATCTTAAAAACCCCCGAAAGGGTGTCCCGGGTCCCAACTAAAGAATTTCTTGATTGAAGGACTCCCTTGAGTGAAATTTTGAAAGCCGGGGGTCGAGGATTGTGTTGATAAATGGTGGTTATGAAAAATGGTTTTGGGTGGGGTTGCAAAAATGTGCTAATGGTGCTCTCGTCATCATGATTTCTTTATGGGGTTCGAAAAGAAGTCTCTAAACCCTTTGGGGGAAAAAAATGAAAAATTTTATTTTTTAAATCGACCTCAGTTTCAATTAATTCTAGATTACAAATCCCAAAAAAGCTATAGGAGGAAATAAAATTTGGGGACCCCCGACTTTAAATGGTTTTTTTACTCTGGGGGCGGAGTAGTTTAATTTGGGTGGGAAAAAAAATATTTGGGTTGGGCCCTTTCCCTTTAAAAATGAAAAGGGCCCTCCCTCCCGCAGGGCGTTTTAAAAGGGTGTGTTTTTATTTCCCCCCCCTGTCCCCCCTTTTTGCCCCCCTTTTCCCTTTTCTCCCCCCCTCTTGTTCCTTTTTTTTACCCCTCTCTCCCCTCCCTTTTTTTTTTTTGCTTTCCCTTTCCCTATTCACGTTCTCTCCCTCTCCCTTTTTCCCCTTTTTCCTCCCTTCCCTTTCGATTTCCCTTCCCCTTTTCCCGTTCTCTCCCTCTCCCTTCCCTCTCCCTTTCCCCCCCTCTCTCCTCCTCCCTTTCTGCTTCCCTCTTCCCCCTCTCTCCCTTTCACTGTCCCTTTTCCTTTTCCCTCTCTCCCCCTCCCTCTACCTTGCCCTTTCCCTTCCCCTCTCCTCTTCCATTTCACTTTTCTTCTCGTAGTTAGAATTGTTTCTGCAATGCAGTTTTTATATTTTCAACTGCTATGCCCGAGCCTCTTTTTTCATTTTTATTGAATGTCTTAGGGCCCCTTTCTTTATTCCAAGCTCCCTTACCTCATTTTTAAGGTTTATCCCGTTGAAGTATTTTAAGATTTTCCTCCTTGTAGGGCATGCAAAAAATCTTTTAAAAATAGGGATACTCAAACGTTGATTTTTTTTTCCTTTAATTTCATTTTTTAAAAATTTTAAAAGTTTTGGTCATAGAAAACAAATAAAATTAAATCAAATAATTTCAAATCTCTATGTTTCCTCTTACACAAGGACCCGATGCTTAATAGTTGAAATCAATGACGGGTTAAATTTCAAGTTAGATTTAAAAAAACATCTACTTCTCGGCTCTTTCATCACTCAACTTGCGTCATCCAGCGCCACTAAAAAGGCGTTCGCTGGTAACACTTGAGGGGAAAACAAGCAGTATTAAAACTTAAAAACCTCACCTTTAATCCCTTTAAGTTTAAATTTATTTATGATTTCGGGCCCTAGATGCCCAAAATTTTTTAAAAACCCAAAGGGTTCAAATTTTTTTTTTTCCCTTTCCTCTGTTTTTTTTTATTTTCTTTTGGCTAAACCCTTTTCAAACCTTTTTTTTTCGATTTCTTCCTAGACAAAATGGGGAACGGAAATTTGGTCTTAACTTCCTCACTTTCTTCTTTCGTTGAGGGTTTTATATCTTCAGTGGTTATAGAGGGGGAAATTTTGTCAGCTTTTGAGGGGGGGTTTTTGCCTTACTTTTCCCCGTGATAAAGGGCCGGATTATGATAAAAGTTTGGGTTTGAAAAAATTTTCTTGGGAGTTTCAAGGGGTGGGTGATTTTATGTTTAAAAAGAAAAGGGGATACAGGGTTTGAGATCCCTTAAATTTCTTTTAAAAATTACCCTCATTTTCAAACTGCTATTTCCAAGGGGCGTGGGAAAAACACTTTTCCAAAGGGATTTTCCCGAGTTCTCTTGAGCTCTTCCCTTTTAAAAGGGGTTTTAAAATGTTGGGGGCAATAGACCTTCCAATGAAGTTAGTGAATTTTAAGTTGTCAAGCCATTCTTAATATTAAGGTGTAGTTGGTGGCTAGCAAAGTTATTATCCCCCCTTTTTTTATTCTGGGGCCCCATCTCTTTATTACAAAAGGGGAACATTTTTTCTGGGGAAAAAGGGCCCCGTTTCAACACTCGCGATAAAAGAAAAACCCAAAACATGGGGAACCCCCGAGAGGGGGAGGGGGCAGGGCTGGGCCCCGTCATAAGCAGTTTTTCTCTTAGTTTTTTCTTTTCTTTAAAATATAAAAATCGGAAAAATTTAAAATAAAAAAAATTTTAATGGGGGGGCGGGTTTCAAGGGTAAAGCAAATATTTGGGTCTATTCAATTTTATATATATATTATATATAAAAATATATATAATTTATATATATTTAAAAATTTTAATGGGGTG
>NC_061826.1:34706951-34711951 GCF_019202785.1 Penaeus chinensis | reverse complement strand
AGTCACCTGTACTTTGTTAAGCTGTATTTATTTTTCCTTTTTTTTTTTTTTTTGTAAAATAAACGATAAAAAATATCACGCATCATTTTGTCAGATTTTTGCACACTTACCGTCCTTTTATATTTAAAGATATAAAGGAAAGATAGGGGAAGTATGAAAATAAAGTGATAATGAGGGAGAAAGTCAATACAATATAACGTACTCAATCACCTGTGGTTTGTTAAGCTGTATTTTTTTTTTTTTTTTCCTTTTGTTTTCTTTTCTTTTTTTCTTTTGTAAAATATCTATAAGTAAATAAACAATACAAAATATCACGCATCATTTTGTCAGACATTTGCACATTTCCCGTCCTACATTCACCAACTTACTGCGAAGAATATATCTTTAAACTTTTCCCTCCTAAATAAAACACTGTGTTCTCAAAGGTGCGTGACATTTGCCAACGGATGGCTTTATAAATTAACAGGTAAGCCATAACATAAAGATATAAACTATTTGAAAGAGATATATCACCATTAAATACACATTTCTGTCATCAGATGTAAAGCGCACTCGCTCTCTTTCTTAATAAAAGTGTCACTCAAACTTCATAATCAAAGTTGTTGGCGTTTATCACAGCCTTTTTCTTTTCATAATGGTATTCTTAACGTTGATAGAGTTCACGTTCCACGTTCAACGAGACGCTGGAGGGTATGGCCACAATAGAGCAAGGCTTCCTAAGTCTTCATTTTTGTAATTTTTCTTTTCTTTCTTCATTTTCCTCGTTTTCTTCTTCTTCTTCTTCTTCTTCTTCTGTTTCTTTCTCCTCCCTCCCTTTTCCTCTTCCTTCTCTTCTTCTTCCTCTAACTCTTCCTCTTCCTCTTGCTCTTCCTTTTCCTCTTGCTCTTGCTCTTGCTCTTTCTCTTTCTCTTCCTCTTCCTCTTCCTCTTCCTCTTCCTCTTTCTCTCCTCCTCTCCCTCTTCCTCTTCCTCTTCCTCTTCCTCCTCTTCCTCTTCCTCTTCCTCTTCCACTTCCTCTTCCTCTTCCTCTTCCACTTCCTCTTCCTCTTCCTCTTCCACTTCCTCTTCCTCTTCCTCCTCCTCCTTCTCCTCCTCCTCCTCCTCCTCTTCCTACGCAAAACGTCACACTCGCAAAACTCCTTAATTAAAGCTGCTGCTAAAATCCCTCCCGCTTATTATCAGTGTACACTAATTTCTGATCCTGAGCTCCTTACACCCAGCTGCTTGTATTATGATTAGGAAATTCTGAATAACGCTGAACGGAACAGAATAATTCTAGTTAACAAAAACAAAGAAAACAAAAAAGGGCATGATACCAGGTATGAGATATAGCGATCTAGTGTTATATTAAAAAATCGAATTTACTGTCTTGCGAGGTTTCGAAATTACATTCTTGCGAATATCATTTCCTTCTGGTGTATTCTTAGTAATAGTGTCGTTCTTGTTATTGCGTTCATACTATTGCTGCTATAAAAGTTTGGAAGGGTTAGTTATGTTTCCAATTGGATATTCTTGGTCTAGGAGGAGAAGCTGTTTTTTTTTTTTTTTTTTTTTTTCTTTTATGTTACGGTATTTACCTAAGTTTCCCGTTTTCCTTGTATCGAGGATTATCTGGATGATTCTTGTTGGGTGGGGTTTTGTGCAATCTATCTTGCTTTCCGTGGCAAATTTCTAAAATCCTTGTCCCGTTTCCCTATTATGAGGGATATAAACATGTATTAATCAGTTTCTTTATTTTGGCGTTCGGAATTCCATATTTTGCGTCTTTTTTTCTTTTCTTTTTTTTCTTTTTTTTTTCTTTCCCCTTAAGGTAATGGTACTTAATATGGAATAGTTACGAGACGCTTTCTCTACCTCATCAAGGAATATTATATTCCATTTACCCTACTTGATAATTCTTGCTTTTTGTTGTTGCTGTTGTTCTTGTTTGTTTGTTTTTAAGTCCCATTATGATCGGGCTCCATTGTATATAAGAGCTCTCAAAAGGATTTTCACATAATGCCATAGCTATTATCTGCGCTGGTAAATCTCCAATGGATTAATGCAAGAGTTTCGTCGAATCTGCGATTTATTTTCTTTCTTTGCATTCATTTTGAGCTTATTGACGATTCGGATGCAAGAGAGAGCTACAGCCTCGTCTTGCTTGTAGATGATTTCGTTGATCCAGCTTACCCTTGGAGCCTGTTGCTCTGCTGTTCAAGTCAAGCTCTAATTCTCTTTAAAGTCATCTTTTTGATTACTTTGGCCTCTGAATGACGCGTCTTTTCTTCATAGTCTGACAGGCTTTTACCCCTCATTTCCTGTTGTTGTTTTTTATAAATTTTAGCCCTTTTTTTTCTCTCTCTTTTTAGCTCTTATCGATTCCGTAGGCCGATCACAGTACCATTGGTCTTCCTTTTTTTATTTTCCTTTATTTGAAAACGGCAAACGATAGACGCACCATCACTTCCTCCCAGCGTGATGTCTAGTATATAGTAATGTCTGTTTATCTTCAACGAATGATATGAAATATTGATACTTCTTGTGTGAAAATACCAAGGATTGACCACGTTAATACTTTTTAATAAAGTGTAGCACCCACATGGTATGTAATGATCTTTACTGTCTTATACAACTGTGCAACAGGACATCACGTAGTACAGTATATTTTGCTAACATGGGCAGCTGCAATCAACACATTCAATGGGCGAACACGTAGAGGATTCAATACACTGTGATCGGCAGGAATGCTGACCCATACTCCATACCGTGCTTTATCACGAAGCTGCGATGAGTAGAGTAGAAAGTGTGGTAGAATGTTTGAAAGCCAGAGGAGATCGTTGCCTTAAATGAATTCTCTATTAAGCACCTTCATAATGCTTAATCTTTCCTCACTAAGTAGGCGCCAACGTCTTCCGCATTCGTTAGTTCCGTTTTCCCGCTTATTGTCAGTAGACACTTTCCACAACCCTTATTTTCCAGTCTTTTCTCCTTTCGCTGATTCCCGTTTTGCATCTCCTTACAGACAGATCTTGAGTTTATTGTTTGTATTTCTTGGAATCCATTTGGTTCTTAAGATTCTACGAGCATCTTCTGTTCTGAGGATCTCCACTTCTGCACTTTTGATTTTATCAGTCTCCAGAACTCGTAAGATATTTCTCTCTCTCCCTCTCTCTCCCTCTCTCTCTCTCTCTCTCTCTCTCTCTCTCTCTCTCTCTCTCTCTCTCTCTCTCTCTCTCTCTCTCTCTCTCTCTCTCTCTCTCTATCTCTCTCTCTCTCTCTCTCTCCCTTAGAATTTTCCATTTTCGTTTTACACCAGTGCAAAATTCTCGATTTGGTATGTCCTCCCAGCGTCCTTATCCAAATTTGCTTCATTTCAACAGTCACTTTAGTTGTCTGATGTCTTTGTCATAAAGCTCTAAATCACTCATTAAGAGATGATTCCCTTTCCCCTAATCCTTTCCCGGGAGAAAACCCTCCTTTGCTCTTCGAATTTAATTGTCAAGGGGATTCGTATCAACACAAACAAGATGGGCGAGACAGTCCTTCTTCACAGATTGTTCTCCTTACCTGTACATTTGCTTATATTTTTTTTTTTCTTTTCTTTTTTTTCCTGACGTTAAATGTTTTCTGATGTCACACTTTATTTTCAAACAGATATCTAAATTTTTATTCTGATAGATTTTGATCTAGTAAATACAACGTCTGATCTATGAATGTTTTTGTTTTGTTTACCAGGCAAAGAGATTTGTCCTTTGTCTGCAGTTTCATAACGCGACTAATTAATCTTAATTGATCCTTAGTCTTGCTGCTTCTTACTGTAAACGAAGCATCAGGTTCATTAACTTCTTCCACAATGATTCACTTTAACCTTTTCACTCAAGATATTAGACTTGTTATTGAGCGCTTATATAAGAGAGTGCTTCCTTTTAAGTTTTGCTTCAGTGTTACGTAAGTTCTTTAATGATCCCCAGTGGTACACATCTCGTTGCCATCTGTTATATGTTTGTTATTTATCCGTTACTTATTTTTGATTTCATACTTCATTGCTTTGTCATGGTTTCGTGAAGCTTTCGAAGCTCTCTGTACCAGTAAGATCTGGTCCATCACTGTCCACTTTCCCGTTCTTTTAATTGTGTTTGGATATTTTCTTCCTTATTTTTCAGATCATCCTGTTTCTTTGTTTCTGTACTTTTTGTTTGCTTTATTCACTGTCCTTTATTATTCTGCGCGGCATTTTAGCAAACATTTCTATCGAGAACAATGTCCCTTTGTTCTGGTGATGGTATTATGTTACCATTCTTTCATTTTACCCGAGTTTCAAATAAGCATTTCTGGTTTGTTTGAAAAAGGGAGGTTTAGCACGAACTAGTTGTTCCATCCTTTGTATAGTACTTTCTAATTTTAGCAGCCTTTCCTTTTATTCTTCGTTTTAGCTGTTCGATCACTTTCAAGTTTCCCTCTTCCCTTCAGTGATCATTTTACTTTAGTCTCCCCCGTGCTTTTTCATCCCACGTCCAATGACCTAACTTTCTTCCAACTTTTAAAATGTTTCTGATCGTCACTGTTATCCATTGTTTCGACTGTGGTTAACGCTGAATCTTCTTTTCTCCATTCATTGCTTCTGGTGTGTCTTAAGCTACATTGTCAGCTGTTAATAACCATGTGTGTTAGTGCTTTAAATACTTTGTCAGGCGATTGTATCCCTTGTGTTTTTGTTTACTTCAGAGGTTTTCTATTAATCATTGAACTCATGCTCTTCAGGTGGCTGGATCTAGTTCGTCAAAACTTCCCTCGGTTTTTCATGAATATATAGTTAAACATCCTTAGGGGTGGCCATATTATAGAGAGAGAGAGAAAGAGAGAGAGAGAGAGAGAGAGAGAGAGATAAAGACAAAGGTAGAGTTAAAGAGAGAGAGAGAGATAGAAAGAGAGAGAAAGAAAGAGAGCGAGAGAGAGAAACTCCTTGACAATGATGAATATGATGTTGCTAATAACGATGATGATAATAGTAGTAACTAT
>NC_061826.1:34691951-34694451 GCF_019202785.1 Penaeus chinensis | reverse complement strand
GAACCGGATTTTCTACAAGGATCGAGTAGTAGTGTGAATTCGATCGTCACTCTCGAGGGCGTGTTTGGTGTATTGTGTCTGTAGCAGTGATGGGACTGAGAGGTTCTTCGTCCTTCAAGACCCTTTAAAAACTTCTTGAAATCTCTTTTAAAAACTATTGAATCTCTCGCATCTTTTTGGACACCCTGAACCATTTAAAAACCCCTCGAACCTCTTGAACTTTTTGAAACCCTCTTTGTGCTTCAGATAATCCTCCCGTCTATAGTTAATAAAGGAGTGAAGTTCAGAGCCACAGACAATTGCTTCATTTGCGAGGCAATCCTTACGAAAGCGTATACCAGCGACTCGCATCATTACAGCTTATTTAAAAGTGATTTCGCCAACGTGGAGGAATTTTATGGTTATCACTCTCATTCCAGAAATTAATACGTCCACTTATTCCCCTTTCCTCCAATCCCTGAGGGGAAAAGGGAACGCGGAATCCCCTCAATGGATATCGAGGGAGGAGGTTTCCCGAATGTCTTAAAGAAAAAAAGTTGAACACGGACTTTTCCCGAAGTTAGTGTTTCCTTGGGCTCTTTGTGGGGTCGAAGGCAAATGGGACGGAGATTGACTTAGACGAATAGAAAGATTGATGAAGAGGGTCTCATTTTCGTGTTGGGTGTGTATGTGTGTATCTGCATATTGAGGTGTCTGTATTGTAATGTCTGTGAATTGTGTCTGTACGGTAGAAGGAGGAAGACGGAGAGGAAGAGAAGGAAATGTTTTTTTTTTTTTTTTTTGAGAGAGAGAGAGAGAGAGAGAGAGAGAGAGTGAGAGAGAGAGAGAGTATGTGTATGTGTGTGTGCACGGAAATCTATAAAATATACCTTGGTCTCATATCACCCTTACCATCTTGCCTTAATCATAAAAAGAGAAAATCTTTAATTCTTAAACCAGGAAAGTTAGGGTTTACTTAAGACTTCTCGATGGTACCAACTATACAGACCCTCGGGATTTCCAGTCGCGTTGAATTAATATTTCCTGTTTAACTATCCAACAAAAATAAAAGTGTTCGATTAAGTATTTAAAGACCATGCATATATCTATTTAGACTCTTTTTTAGATATCTATAATGACGATAGTCTGGTAGATAAAGGGACAGATAGATAGGATAAAGAGAAAGCATAGATAAATAAATATATATATACATATATATGTATGTATGTGTGTGTGAGTATGTGTAAAGAGAGAGAGAGAGAGAGAGAGAGAGAGAGAGAGAGAGAGAGAGAGAGAGAGAGAGAGAGAGAGAGAGAGAGAGATAAACGAGAGAGTGAGAGATAGAGAGACAGACAGAGAGAGAGAAAGAGACAGAGAGAGAGAGAGACAGACAGACAGAGAGCGAGATCGAGATGAATCTCGTTTAACTATATAGATTATATGTAAATGCAGTAAGTTTGTGTATACGTGTGCGTTTCTGTGTGTGATATAGAGACATATAGATAGAGATAGAAACAGAGATATAAGTATGTAAGTATGTATGTATATGTGTGCTTGTGAGTGTGATATCATTTCGCTGTTGATGCCGTGTTGATTTGCATGAGCACCCACAATCACTGCAACATGCATCATTCGCGCTTTGAGCTGCAACATTTAATATCCATTAATTATTACTTTTTCCTTTCGAAGTATTGGAGGTTCATATGGGAAAAAAACTATAAAAAAAGAAATCATAGGTATTATCAAATCTGATCGCCACTACTGTATTTCGTTTTATCTATATGAAAAAAATCATACTGTTTTTTGTTTGTTTGTTTGTTTGTTGTTTTCAATTTCGTATCATTTCTCCTTGTCGTATGTTGATACAATCAAGTTTCTAAACAAAATTAAAAAGTTCGAATATGAATATTTCTCCATGTTCGAAACCATTCAATTATTGCTTTCCACGTATTCCCCTGCACTCAATAAACAGACAATACAAATAACAAAGCAAAACAAATAATAACAATAATGAAAAATAAAACAATAAAAAAAAAAAAATCAAATTTCATCTTGTCTCTTCTGCGGATGGAATCACCCATCTAAACTAATTGAAACTGAAGGGATACTGAATTAAATCTTTTTTTTCGAGAAGCTTCGATCAAAATACATATTGGATGCAACGTCCGCTTTGATGTGTGGGTCCGATTCGCCCCGCTATGGATTCGGTTTAGATAAATGGGTTCGGTTAAGGGAAATGGGTTCGGATAAGGAATGCGGGCTCGGTTAATGGTAATGGGTTCGGTTAAGGGAAATGGGTTTGGATAAGGAAAGCGGGCTCGGTTAATGGTAATGGGTTCGGTTAAGGGAAATGGGTTCGGTTAAGGGAAAGGGGTTCGGTTAAGGGAGATGGGTTCGGTTAAGGGAAATGGGTTCGGTTAAGGGGAGTGGGTCTGGCTAAGGAAAGTGGATTCGGTTAAGGGAAATGGGTTCGGTTAAGGGAGTGGGTTTGGCTAAGGAAAATGGGCTCGGTTAAGGGAAA
>NC_061826.1:34669451-34671951 GCF_019202785.1 Penaeus chinensis | reverse complement strand
CTCCTGAACGACGACTCAACGTATCAAAAACTGCGCTCTAACCCTTACCCATCAGTCACGGAATCTTTTCGTAAAACCCTCAGGCGTATTGCTGCTAAATGTCCCGACCCCAATTTTTTCGATCGCTTTGGAACGATTAATCCCTCCATTCCGTATGTTTATGGCCTTCCTAAAACTCACAAACAGGGTGTCCCTCTAAGGCCTATAATTTCGTCTTGCAACTCAGTTACCCGTCCTTCAGACTCTTGGCTAGCGAGGGTTCTATCTCCTTTTATGGGATCATTTTCTGATAGTCATATCAAACATTCTATGGATTTCATGGATAAGGTTAGAAACTTGCCGACGCACGGTAAGAAATTAGTGAGTTTTGACGTAGATTCCTTGTTCACTAATGTCCCGCTTGACGATGTGCTAGATTTCCTTGAAAAAAAACTGTATTCATCTCATGAGAAGATCCCTATTCCGGTCAATTGCTTTATCGAGCTCATATGTTTGTGTGTCACGAATAATGTCTTAATTTTTGACGGCGGATTTTATAAACAAATCAATGGTATCGCGATGGGAAGTAGCTTAAGTCCGGTCCTTGCGAATTTATATATGGAGTTGTTTGAATCTGAACTTCTCCCGTCTATTCTCCCTCCCGACACGATTTGGTTTCGTTATGTTGATGACATTTTTTCTTTGTGGCAAGTAAACCGTTCAGACTTTGATGATTTTTTCGGTAAACTCAATAACCTCGCGCGTACTATTAATTTCAAAGTTGAATGGGAAGATTCAGGTAAATTGCCTTTTCTCGACGTCCTTTTATTCAATGAAAATGGCACGCTTAAATTTTCGGTTTACCGTAAACCTACACACACCGCTAATTACCTTCATTTTTTCTCGAATCACCCGTTGTATGTTAAGAAGTCAGTAGTCTCGTCCATGTTTCTGAGAGCATGTAAGATTTGTGATAATGAATTTATCGATCGAGAAACTGACGTCATATTTGATACGTTCTCTAAATTAGGATATCCTCGATTTTTCTTAAAGCAGGCTCATTTATCTGCGAGATGGAAGTTTTACACTCATTCCCGTAATACTCAACAGGATAGTGACAATAATCTTTTAATTATTCCGTATAACCCGTCCCTCGTAGAGAAAAGACACATGTTTAAAGGCGTTGGAATTGATATTGTTTTTACGTACCCGAACACGTTGCGTAATTGTTTGGTTAAACACAATGTGACTAGCGGTGCTCTGGGGACTTCTCCCGGTATTTATACTATACCCTGTAATGTTTGCCCTAAATTTTACATAGGTGAGACCGGCAGAGCTTTTGAGAAAAGAATAAGTGAACATAAACGTGACGTTAGATATGCCAGAGATTCAAATGCGTGTTTCGTTCATTTGCGTGATGAAGGTCACCAGCTTAACTGGAAAAACGCGAAATTAATTCAGCTAATTCGTACGAAAGGAAAATGTTACAATCTCTATAAATTAGAAAAATGCCTAATTTTAACTTGAGTGCTGGTCAATGGGGCTTGGATGACCTTACCTCCTCGTTAGTTAGCAAAGCCTTCCCTAGACTCTTCGACCTTGACCCTTGTCCTGAGACCTGAGTCTACTCGTTCGTTCTGTCTCTCAATCACTATATATTCTTGTCAAAATTCTCTCCTTGTATCCATTTTGGTTTATCATTCGTCTGAAGAGGAACTCGTGAAGAGTTCGAAACGTTACATTTCAATTTTATTTTCTTACTGTGGCGGTTTTCCTTTCATATATATATATATATATATATATATATATATATATCCATATATATATCCATATATATATTCATATATATATATATATATATATATATATATATTCATATATATATATATATATATATTTATATATATATATACATATACATATATATATATACATATATGTACACATATATACACATATATATATATATATATTTACTCATATATATATATATATATATATATATGCATATATATATATATATATATATAAATATATATATATATGTGTGTGTGTGTGTGTTCAGAGAGAGAGAGGGAGATTCCCTCTATAGCTGCCGGATCTAAATTCTTTCCCTCTATTTTTGTCCCTCTCTCTTTCCCTGCTCTTTGTTGTGTAGGAGCCAATATGGCCTAATCTTCCGTTGATCCGAAATCAAACAGAAACGTGTGTTCCAAATATTTTATTGACTGTCAGATATCAAAGAGATAGATATAGGAGGATTCATGATGTAAGCGAGTGTGTGTATGGGTGTATGTGTGTGTGTGTGTGTGTGTGTGTGTGTGTGTGTGTGTGTGTGTGTGTGTAGGTGGGTGGGTGTGGGTGTATGCGTTTATGTGTGCGACTATTTAAATTTCGACTTTGCATATATATACATATATATATATATATATATATATATATATATATATATATATATATATATACAGCTATTTCTATATGCGTATTTTTTCATGAGAGAGTCTGTTCCTATACGATTCTC
>NC_061826.1:34654451-34656951 GCF_019202785.1 Penaeus chinensis | reverse complement strand
GCTAATATATCGTCGCCCCAAAGATAAATAGGCATTAATAAAGATAATAGATTAACAACAACAGTAACAGAAATGATGATAGTGACACTAATGAAAGTAATGATAATAATAATAATAGTAACAATGACAATCATGATAATAATGATAATGATAATAATAATAAGCATTATCCTTATCATGATAATAATAGTAATGATAAGAATAATGATGATAATGATAGTGACGATAACAATAACAATGATAATAACAATAATGAGAAGTATGATAACATCAATAATAATAATAGTAACAATAAAATAATGATGATAATAACGACAACAAAATATATATGGATAATCATTATGATAATAGTAATGATATTAATGATAAAGATAATGATAATAATAATGATAACAACAGCAACATCAGTAATAATAATAATGATGATAATAATAACAATAAGAACAAGGATAAGGATAAGTCCGATATGCGAAGCTGAGCTTCGCCCGGGCTATGCCAATGACGGGGAGCCCGGCCTGTGTCGACTAATGCCGACTCGCTAACGTGTGTCAGCTGGTGCTGACTCGTCTTAGTCCTTACCCGCCGTGGTGCCCAGTCACAGCAGTAACCTCCAGGCGACAATTGTAACTTCTCGCGCCTGGGCGGGGCGCGAACAATAAGAACAAGAACAACAAAACAACAATAAAAAAAATAATAATGAGGATAATAACAATAATGATAGCAATGATAATAATGATAATGATTATGACAATGATAATAATAATGGCAATAATAATGATGATGACAATCACTCAGCGTTATGCACCACCCAAAAGTCTTTATATCAATCATGTTCATGTGACAGCTAACGCTAAGCTTAGTAACAAAATCTATGTTATGTGAGTTTAAGGAGGAATATGAGGAAGAAGGAATAGTGGAGAAAGGGAAAGTGAGGAAAATGGGAAGGAGATGAGAGAGAGGAAAAAGAGAGAGCAAAGTGAATTTAGTAAAGAGGGTGTAGATAAGGAGGATGAGACAGAAGAGCAGGGAAGAGTAAATTGGATAACGAGAGTAGAAAAAAAATGGATTTGAAATGAGGGGAAGGAAAGGGTAGAAACAGGAGGTAAAGTAGAATAGAGGAAGACAAGAATATCGAGTACGAAGGAGGGGGAGAAGGAATAGAAAGAGGAGAAGAAAGAAGAGGGGGAGTAAGAGGAGAAAGGCAAAGGGGACTTGCAGTGACATGACAAATTCCCCCTCTTTCAGGAAGACTAATAACATGGACTTTAATCAACCACCTTTCTCGTGCCGGTGAGAAGTTCCGACGGCAATTAACGACGTGGAGAGCCTAGTCTCTTTTTCCATTATGGTGAGAGGGCGGGGACGAGAGACGTGCAATAGGAGAAGGGCGCCCCTGGTCTGACGGAAGAGATTCCCATGGGTTGATTCAAAGGGCGGGGGGGGGATGGGGGTTGTCTCTAAGGAAGGGAGTTTCTTGGGATTGATAGGTCGGTTCGGAAGACATCAGATTGGTCCCTTTTGATAATAATGATAAAAAAAAAAAAACGTTGGTTGCTTTAAATAAAACAAAAAAAAGATTGCACTGGTCTTAGTTTCTTAAAATATAATCGAATAGGAAGGGACCTATCGGTCAGTTTAAAGCGAGGGAGTTGAAGGGGAAAAAAAAAGGATGTGTCATTTGAGAGAAAACGAATATCATGGGTCGTTTTCATACGAGGCAGCAGATGGACCGCTTTAAAGAGACAGACAAATGGGTCGGATTGAGCAAGGGAAATTTCACCATTTGTTTTGGCAGAGGAGGAGCTTCACGAAGAGAGGAAGAGTGGAGAGGGAGAAGATAAGGCAAGGGAGATAAAAAGAGGAGGAAGATGATGATAGGGAGGAGGAGGTGATGGAAGAGAGTGGGTTAGATACAGAAGAAGAAAACGAGGTGGAGGAAGAGGAGAGGAAAATGGAAGAGGAGAGAAGGAGTGAAGTGATTCTAACAGACTTCCCCAAGAAAAAAAAAAATCATTACACCGGTTGCCCTCAAGGAAAAGAAACTTCGTGGGTCTTTGCGAAAGCGAAGGAATCTCACGGATCACTTTATCTTCCTAACTTTGTCTCCGTCGCGTATCTGCGGGCGCTTCTTCTTTCCTCATTACCTTCCAAGACGACGAAGAAAACTTTGAAAAGCACCAAAAGTCTTGTAATTTGACGCTCGCTCGACGGTGGAGCAGCGCGGTTTGTTCTTCTTCTTTATGGGCCGCGGGTTTGCGGTAGAGGGAGGACAGTGTGTGTGTGTGTGTGTGTGTGTGTGTGTGTGTGTGTGTGTGTGTGTGTGTGTATGTGTTTATATGAGTGTGAGTGTGTGTGTGTGTATTTACATATATAGCTATATATCCATATGTTCAGCACTCTCTCTCTTTCTCTCTGTTTGTCTGCCTATCTTTCTGTCTATCTCTCCATCTCTCTGTCTGTCTGTCTGTATATGCACTGCCCCATGATTGACTATTGTTTT
>NC_061826.1:34639451-34644451 GCF_019202785.1 Penaeus chinensis | reverse complement strand
TTTTTGTGTCCGTTTTCTAGATATGATTCAGTATTCTTTTTTTATTACCATTGATATTTTTTTCTTGAGTTAATGTGTATATTTTCTAGATATAATTCAGTAAATAGTTTTTTTTTTTCGTATGTTTGAGTTACTGAGAATATTTTCTAAATATGATTCAGTGATTCAGTGAGTTACTGAGTAAATTTTCTAGTCATAATTCAATGAATATTTATTTATTATTATTATTAATATATTTTGAGTTAATAAGTATATTTTCTAGATATGATTCAGTGAATAAGTTTAGTTCATTTTATACGCATTTTGATATTGTTGAGCTCTATGACTACTAAATGTTCTGCCTATCTCTCGCTATATCTATCTATCTCTCGCTATATCTATCTATCTATCTCTCTCTTCATTCTTTCGAAATTTTTCCTGTTCTTCAAAGAATAATTAACGACAGGTCCTTTTCTCCAGCGATTTTTGAACGTCTCGTCTACAAAGCGTGGAAGTCGACTATTTTCTTTCTCTCTCCTCTCTCGTTATCTAACTATTTATCGAATCTACCTACTTATCTGTTTCTCACTCACTATCTCTCTCATTATTTTTCTCTGTCTATCTATCTTTATGGATATATATTTATCTGCCTATTTATCTATTTGTCCATCCATCTATTTATCCATCCATCTTATTCTTCTTTCTTCTGTTTCATCACACCCTTCCTTCTGCTTCCCTCTCCTTCCTTTTCCTTTCCTCTCTTTCCTTTCCCCTCCTCTCTCCTTCCCTTCCAACCCCATCCTTTCCTCTCCTTCATTCCCTTTTCCTCTCCTTCCTTCCCCCTACTCTCTCCTTTTATTTCATTCCCATCCTTCCCTCCCTTTCCCTCTCCTTCCCTCTCTTTCATTCTCTTTTCCTCCCCCTCCTTCCCCCTACTCTCTTCTTTCCTTTCATTCCCATCCCTCCCTCTCTTTCCCTCTCCTTCCCTCTCTTTCATTCCCTATTCCTCTCCTTCCCTTCCCCTACTCTCTTCTTTCCTTTCATTCCCATCCTTCCCTCCCTTTCCCTCTCCTTCCCTCTCTTTCATTCCCTTTTCCTCTCCTTCCTTCCCCTACTCTCTCCTTTCCTTCTCCTTCCCTCTCTTTCATTCCCTTTCCCTCTCCTTCCCTCTCTTTGTATCTCCGCTTTGCCTCATTACCAATGTTCACTTGCAGGGCCAATAAACGCTGCAATTGCAAGGCTCTGATTGCCAAGACACGAAATGGGAATCTGTGTTATATTGCAATTCTCGTTTTCTTTAACTTCACTGCAATCTCTCCTCGTCATTCTCTCTTTTAATTTATCTTGCGTAATTCTCCTGAACTCTTTCTATCTCTCTGTCTTTCTGTCTCTCTGTCTTTCTGTCTCTCTGTCTTTCTGTCTCTCTGTCTTTTTTGTCTCTCTGTCTCTCTGTCTCTCTGCCTTTCTGTCTCTCTGTCTTTCTGTCTCTCTGTCTTTCTGTCTCTCGGTCTTTCTGTCTCTCTGCCTTTCTGTCTCTCTGTCTTTCTGTCTCTCTGTCTTTCTGTCTCTCTGTCTTTCTGTCTCTCTGTCTTTTTTGTCTCTCTGTCTCTCTGTCTCTCTGCCTTTCTGTCTCTCTGTCTTTCTGTCTCTCTGTCTTTCTGTCTCTCTGTCTTTCTGTCTCTCTGTCTTTCTGTCTCTCTGTCTTTCTGTCTCTCTGTCTTTCTGTCTCTCTGTCTTTCTGTCTCTCTGTCTTTCTGTCTCTCTGCCTTTCTGTCTCTCTGTCTTTCTGTCTCTCTGCCTTTCTGTCTCTCTGTCTTTCTGCCTCTCTGTCTTTCTGTCTCTCTGTCTTTCTGTCTCTCTGTCTTTCTTTCTCTCTGCCTTTCTGTCTCTCTGTCTTTCTGCCTCTCTGTCTTTCTGTCTCTCTGTCTCTCTGTCTTTCTGTCTCTCTGTCTTTCTGTCTCTCTGTCTTTCTGTCTCTCTGTCTTTCTGTCTCTCTGTCTTTCTGTCTCTCTGTCTTTCTGTCTCTCTGTCTTTCTGTCTCTCTGTCTTTCTGTCTCTCTGTCTTTCTGTCTCTCTGTCTTTCTGTCTCTCTGTCTTTCTGTCTCTCTGTCTTTCTGTCTCTCTGTCTTTCTGTCTCTCTGTCTTTCTGTCTTTCTGTCTCTCTGTCTTTCTGTCTCTCTGTCTTTCTGTCTCTCTGTCTTTCTGTCTCTCTGTCTTTCTGTCTCTCTGTCTTTCTGTCTCTCTGTCTTTCTGTCTCTCTGTCTTTCTGTCTCTCTGTCATTCTGTCTCTCTGTCTTTCTGTCTCTCTGTCTTTCTGTCTCTCTGTCTTTCTGTCTCTCTGTCTTTCTGTCTCTCTGTCTTTCTGTCTCTCTGTCTTTCTGTCTCTCTGTCTTTCTGTCTCTCTGTCTTTCTGTCTCTCTGTCTTTCTGTCTCTCTGTCATTCTGTCTCTCTGTCTTTCTGTCTCTCTGTCTTTCTGTCTCTCTGTCTTTCTGTCTCTCTGTCTTTCTGTCTCTCTGTCTTTCTGTCTCTCTGTCTTTCTGTCTCTCTGTCTTTCTGTCTCTCTGTCTTTCTGTCTCTCTGTCTTTCTGTCTCTCTGTCTTTCTGTCTCTCTGTCTTTCTTTCTCTCTGTCTTTCTGTCTCTCTGTCTAATTGTCTATCTATTTACCCACTTCTCTCTCCCTCTTTCTCTCTGTTAATCTATCTATCTGTGTATCACTCATTCGCTCTATTTAATGATGGTGATGACACAAGTGGATAGCAAGGATAATGATGATAATGGTAATAATAAATTGTAATAATAATAGTAATGATAATAGCAATAATAATGATAATAATAGCAATAATAATGATAATAATAATAATAACAATAATAATAATAATAGTAATGGTAATAATAACAAAAATAATAACATATTCATAACAATTATAATGATAATGGTGATCAAGAAAAAAAACAGATCAAAACAAAAACACTAATTAAAAGACCAATGCATTAAATCCCAGAAAACCACACAAAGGCATTTAAACTTAATCACAGGCCAGTTTCAACACGAGCGAAATTGACTTCAAGAATTCCAAACATTCGTGCCTGATATTTTTTCTTGCTTTATTTTCTTTTCCTTTTTTTCTCTCTTTCTCTCTTTTTTTTTTTTTTTGTTTTTTCTTTCTCTCTTTCTTTTTGTTTTTCTACATATGTCTGTTTGTCCCTTCCTCTCTCTCTCTCTTTCTCTCTCTCTTTCTCTTTCTTTCATTAACTCTCATTCACTTACTCTATCTACCTATCTATCTATCTATCTATCTTTCTATCTATCTTTCTATCTATCTTTCTATTTACTTCTTTCTCTCTCTCTCTCTCTCTCTCTCTCTCTCTCTCTCTCTCTCTCTCTCTCTCTCTCTCTCTCTCTCTCTCTCTCTCTCTCTCTTTCCTTTTCTCTTTCTCTCTCTTTATCATTCATAATTATCATTGCTATTATTATGAAAATTATCATTATTATTATCGTTAGATTATGATCCTATAATATTAACATGATTGTCATAAATGCAGTTATCATTATTTTCATTACTGGTGTTACCTTTATCATCATTATTCTTATATTAACTATTGGTATGGTCAAGATTTTGAGGTCATTACCATCACTCCCAACACTATCATCATCATCATCCTCTTCACTAATACCATCACCATTATCATCATCCTTATTACCATCATCACCATCTCCATCATCACCATAGTCATTACCGCTATCAGCACCATATACATCACCGCCATCGCCACCATCCTTACCATCATCCTAACCATCACTTCCACCATCATCTCCTCCATCATCACCACCACTATCTCCACCACCCTCCCCACCATCACCATCTCCACCATCCGCACCACCACCACCACCCTCCCCACCACCACCTCCATCTCCACCCTCCCCCCCCCCCCCCACCACCACCACCACCATCAACAAACCTCGGAATGGCACCACCATCGGCAGGCTGACCGAGGACCCAAAGAGGCACATCAATGGCATGTATCGATTCCTTATTTAACGGAGGGCCAATAATCGACCATGGCAGGACGAAAATATTAGAAGTGATCTCCCGTCGTAAAGAATCCCTTAATTAAAGAAACCTCCATTGATTACTGAAACCTTGTCAATAGGGAGTCGTTGTCTCGGGGCTTCAGGGTTTCGTAGGCTCGGATCGGATGGGGGGAGGGGAGGAGGGTTGTGTTTTGTTGTTGTTGTTGTTGTTGTTGTATATACATTATATATATATATATATATATATATATGTGTGTGTGTGTGTGTGTGTGTGTGTGTGTGTGTGTGTGTGTGTGTGTGTGTGTGTGTGTATATATGTATATATATATATATATATATATATCTATAAATATATATATACACATATAGATAGATAGATATATAGATAGATATATGCTCGTGTGTATGTCTACCTATATCTTTAAGAAGCTGGAGGATTTACAAATCCTTGCAAAATGGCAATATCATTAATCAGAAATCAGATGATTATAAATTGCCGTGTTAATGGCTGTTCGTGAACTATAGCAAAGCGTGTTTTATGATACTGATAATCGTCATAAATCATTTCATGAATTACAGAGGGAAAAGTTGGTAGAAAATTCTCAAAATACGAATGAATTATTTAGTGACTCATAAGATGTAAAGATTTACAAGTGTTTTGAATATTAAATATTCAAATTGTCGAGATAGTTGAAGCTCATCAAATTTTCATAAACCTGTCCACTTTCTAACTACTTGTAGCCTAGTGATATTACCTGAATTTTTTGCAAATCATTTCACCTTTTTCTTCTTTTTCTTCTTCTTTATCATCTTTTTCTTTGATTTATCCATAAATATTTTTTTCTGTCGCTGGGGATTTTTTGTTTATTATTATTATTTTTCTTATTCTTTCTCTCTCTCTCTCTCTCTCTCTCTCTCTCTCTTTCACCATCTCTTTCTCTTTCTCCTTTTCTCTCTCTCTCTTATATATGTATTCTTCTTCTTTT
>NC_061826.1:34616951-34621951 GCF_019202785.1 Penaeus chinensis | reverse complement strand
CAGCAAAATGTCATTACTTAAGGGTCGATATTGCGTGCGCCTTCCGGGCTCAGGTGAGGCATTGTGTCGGATTAGGAGAGGAAATGCTAAACTTCAGAAAGTTGTTGATGTTTGGCAGGGCCCGTATGACCTGCGTGCTTGTCCTGTGCTTGTTCGCGTGCAGAGTGAATTTTCCCTTTTTCCTTAGCATACGCCAATCATAATTGTTTGTTTTGTTTTTTTTGCGCATATTATGTAAAGAAGTGTAAGTAAGTGTGTGCGTGTGAGTGTGTGTGTGTGTTACAAACATTCTGTGGGTGTGTTGAATACACACACATACATACATACATACATACATACATATTTATATATATATATATATATATATATATATATATATATATATATATATATATGTATATATATATGTATGTGTGTGTGTGTGTGTGTGTGTGTGTGTGTGTGTGTGTGCAGGTGTTCATACGTATGTGTGTGTGTGTGTGTGTGTGTGTGTGTGTGTACACATACAAATACATTTCAGATAAAAAAAAAACAATATCTCATATGACATTTTTCAAATACGAGAGGAAGATCCATTAACATAAAACCCTTCAGTCATTTTCTGATGTTTACCTCATTACCATCGACAAGTGCTTCGACTGTAAATGTTTACGATTTTCTGATTTTTTTTCTCTCTCTTTCAATAACGCAAATCCGATTTCAACTCCTGTGTTCGGAACCTGTCTCTCGATCCTGGCTTTACTTTCGTTTGCAAAATTGTAGACATCATTAGTAGAAAATATCGGTAAAGAAATCAAACTATTTGTCCATCAATAAAAACTTTAATAATGTAAAAGGTAATTTAGCTTAGAAAGTATATATTATCAGTCAATGGATTGTATTATTTTTATAATTATTAAGTCGTAAAATTGCTATTAATATCGCCAGTGATGTCGTTATCGTCATTACCATAATTGTTGTTATGAATAGTTATTATAATTAGCATATTACATCGAGAGGACTGTTATCACTTTCAACATCATAGGCACTTTTGTTTCTGTTATAATTGTGATTATTATTATCATCATTATCATCATTGTCATTAGGATTATTGTTCTTATTTTTATTGTTAATAATATCATTATCAAAGTGTTGTTGTTTATATGTTGTTTATATTTTCATTGTTGTTGTTGTTGTTGTGGTTCTTACTCTTAATCTTATCATTGTTATCATTATATTTATTATTATCATTATTATAATGTGTATTATTATTATTATTATTATTATTATTATTATCATTATTATTATTATATTATTATTATTAATATCATTATTATTGTCACTATTATTATCACTTTTATTATTAGCCTTTATTTGTTTTTCTATTTAGTTATCATTATTGTTATTATCAATATTATTACTACTATTATCATTATTATCATTATTATTATTATTATTATTACTATTATTATTATTATTATTATTATTATTGTTATTATCAATATTAATGTTGTTATAATTATCATTATTATCTTTAGTATTTTCATTATTATCATTACCATAACTGTTGTTGTTACCATTATTATCAATGTCCTTAATAATACTATTCCCATAATAATTGTTTTTATTACTATCATCATCATAGTCATTAACTAGTATCATTATCACCACTGCCTATTATTAGCATTACTAGTATTTCTTATATCGTTACACTCTTTCATTAAAGGATAAAATATGAGTAAATAACAAAAACATCAACAACGAAATTGCAAAACAACCATCCAGTCTGAAACAAAACAAATAAACACCACTATAAACAAGCAGACGAAAAGAAAAGAAAACGGGAAAAAAAAACGAAAGGAAAAAGATAAAATGAAAGAGAGAGAAAAAAAAAAAAAAAAAAAAAAAAAACCAAGCAAAAAAGCAAAGTTATCGAGGAGGCACAGATTAACTCCGCACTGACCGACAGCGCTGTAGCATTAGCTGATTACGTAAGGATTACTAATACCAATTTCCAAAGGCATTGTGTCTCCTACTTAATCCTGCGTAATGCCCTTCTTGCACTCGTTAGGAACACGCAATATCGATTCTGGAAGCAACTGTCATTTACTGAGTCGTGGGGGAAAGGGAGGGGCAGGGGGGAAAGGGAGGGGCAGGGGGGGAAGGGAGGGGCAGGAGGGAAGGGAGAGGCAGGGGGGGAAGGGAGGGGCAGGGGGGAAAGGGAGGGGTAGGGGGAAAGGGAGGGGCAGGGGGAAAGGGTGGGGGGGGCAAGGGGGGAAAGGGAGGGGCAGGGGGGAAAGGGAGGGGTAGGGGGAAAGGGAGAGGCAGGGGGGGAAGGGAGAGGCAGGGGGGGAAAGGGAGGGGCAGGGGGGGAAGGGAGGGGCAGGGGGGGAAGGGAGAGGCAGGGGGGGAAAGGGAGGGGCAGGGGGGAAGGGAGAGGCAGGGGGGAAAGGGAGGGGTAGGGGGAAAGGGAGGGGCAGGGGGGAAAGGGTGGGGGGGAAAGGGGGGAAAGGGAGGGGCAGGGGGAAGGCAGGGGGAAAGGGAGGGGAAAGGGGGGGCAGGGGGGAAGGGAGGGGCAGGGGGGAAGGGAGGGGCAGGGGGGGAGGGAGGGAAAGAACGGGGGTTGAAGGGGAGGGTTGGTTAAAAGTGGGGGTTGGAGGGAAGGTGATGGGAGATGGAGAGGGGAATGGAGGATAGACCCAGAGAGAAGCAGAGAAAGAAAAGGGGAGAGAGAAACAGAGAGAGAGAGAGAGAACAGAGAGAGAGAGAGAGAGAGAGAGTGAGAGTGAGAGAGAGAGAGAGAGAGGGAGAGAGAGAGACGGTCAGACAGAGAGAAAGACGGAAAAAAATCCGACATTTGTAGATAGCCAAGAAAACATACTTCCTCCCTTGTGTATAGAACTTCATCTTGGACTAGCATTTGCTTAAACACTTAATTTCTTACTATCTCCAGATACCTAAATCGACATCCCTTAAATACCTTTGCATTTGCCCTTTAAACGTAACATACAAACAAAAGAAAATATCTGTTCCACTAATCGGGTTTCCAAAGAGTGTAGCGTCATTCACGTTGTCATGGCAACCAGACCATCCTTGTATTGCCATGTGTTATCAAGATAATTCCTTGTTTCAAGTTTATATTTTGACAAATTAAAGGTTAGGGTATCTTGTCTCGTTCATGAGAGTGGATATGTTTTTGTGTTGCCTTTGTTTCTTCTTGGTTTATGTATCATTTTGTTGTTTTCTTGTCTTCTCTATGCCCCTCTGTCCTTCATTAGTACCTTCCTATTTATACCGTTACATGCCCGATCTCTCCCTACCTCCCACCCTCCATCCATCCCTTATTTCTCTTCTCTCCCCTCCTCTCTTCCGCTACTTTCCTTCCTTACCCCCCTCCCTCTCTTTCTCTCTCTCTCTCTCTCTCTCTCTCTCTCTCTCTCTCTCTCTCTCTCTCTCTCTCTCTCTCTCTCTCTCTCTCTCTCTCTCTCTCTCTCTCTCTCTCTCTCTCTCTCTCTCTCTCTCTCTCTCTCTCTCTCTCTCTCTCTCTCTCTCTCTCTCTCTCTCTCTCTCTCTCTCTCTCTCCCTCCCTCCCTCCCTCCCTTCCCCCTCCCTCCCTCTCTCCCTCTCCCGCCCTTATTCTCATTATATCTCCTCTTTCTTTCCCCATCCTTATAGAAGTATTTCCGCCACATAAACGACCAATCGCCAATCGCCAGCAACCAAAAAGGAATTCCGCTAATCAGTGCCAATTAAAGGGAAATCGAGGTCACAGAAGCCTCTCCTTTTCCACTGATAGATTTTCGGCGTGACTGACGCTTGTGTGTTTGGCTCCTGGTGTTGTTATGTGCAGCCTCTCGAGCGGTGATGCTGCTCTCATCTCCGAGGCTGAAGGTCGGGGTTGTTTGGTTGCTGCGGTTGACGATTCGTCGCTGTTTATGTGTTGGTTGTTGTTGTATTGTTGTTTTGTTGTTTATTTGTGGTTGTTGCTGTTGATTTGTAGCTATTGTTTTGATTTGTTATTGTTGCTGATTTATTGCTATTATTGTTGATAAAACCCGTTGTTGATTTGTTGTTGCTGCTGTGTTCATCACGATTGGGAATGAGCATCATCATGGAGACGATAATGATAATCATCAATATTCTCACATTATCATAACCATAGTTCCCAATACCTATATAGACATTCTTATTGTAATCATTATCGGTATAAACAAAATACCACACACGAGTTAGGAACACTATCTAGTCAGACGGAAACAGCTGACAACCCACCCATATGCCGAGCAATTTCTGAGACAACTTTCCCAGAATCTTCTCCTTAAAAAGTTATTTGTGTTTCGTCTTCTTAGGTCAAGCTGGGAGAGCCTTCGAGTGTGCGCGCGTGCCCTTCTAGCATGCAAGGGCGACAGGAGAGGAGAGGAGGCACGTGGCGAAGAAGAACCTTATCCATAGATACATGAATATGCATACATACACACACAGACACACATACACACACATATGTTCATCTGTGTGTGTATACATGTGTGTATGTATTTGCATATAGATAGATAGATAGATAGATAGAAAGATAGATAGATAGATAGATAGATAGATAGATAGATAGATAGATAGATAGATAGATAGATAGATAGATAGATAGATAGATAGGTAGATATATATATATGTATGTATGTATGTTTGTTTGTTTGTTTGTTTTTTAACAGCCATTTATTCTATTGTAGGGCATAGGTCTCTCTCAATTCACTATTGAGAGGTTATTTGGCAGTACCACCTTTGTCTGCTTGAATGCCCTTTCTAATCAACCGTGGTTCGGCGCGCTAACACGTGTGCCACGGCGGTGACTTCCCCTTCGACACCTGCGTTTGACTTGTAAGGCGATATGTCGTATTCTCGCCGTGAGGTCAGGCTCGAGCCAATAGTCGGAGCGCAGGCATTTTTATGACCGCCGCGGCGGGGAATTGAACTCGGGACCATGAGGGACGGAGCCCAAGTGTATGTGTGCATGTATGTATATATAC